>NW_021639843.1:823255-827810 GCF_002087225.1 Trypanosoma theileri | reverse complement strand
AAAAAAAAAAAAAAAAAGGAAAAACACATATACGTGCGTTCTGAAGTGTCTTGCTTTTTCTATTGTTTTCAATTGCTCACTTGCATATGTGATACCCAGTTGTTGTTGTTGTTCTTGTTGTTGATTTAAAAAAGGAAAGAAGTTTCCTTGTTTTGTTTTGTTTTCTCGATTTGCTTTATTCTCCTTCTTCTCGCTGTGGGAAACAGATTATGCCGTTACACGGAATGGCCTCCCTTTGGCATTATTGCATATTTAAACAAAGAATGGGTGGGATATATGCTTCTTTATTATTCCTTATACTTTGTTACTGCAATACTAACAGATGACCTTTAAGAAAGAAAATAAAAAAAAAAAAACACGTGTTTAGTTTTTTTGTTTTTTTTTTTTCTTACGATATGTTTTTCTGTGTCTGTATATATATCACTACGTTTTTACACCTTTCTCTCTTTTCCTTTCTTTTCTTTATTATTCTGTAGTCTATTATTTTTTACTACGTGGGCATACCTGCTTCACATGTCATCATCTAACATTAAAGTGAAACTACATAATATAGATGCAAGAACAGCAAGAGCAGGAATACTCCTCAGGAAGATCTCCATTACAATGTGATGATGCTTTACAGGTTTTGGAAAGAACTCCGCAAGAAGTCCTTTCTTATTTTTTTATTGATTCTCATTCACAGCATGGAATACGAACAAGAGATGAACAAGTATTTAGAGAAGGTATTTCTCCATCTTTATTGGAACGACTTAAGCGTATTGTCTTGAAAGATCTTCTTTCTGTACAGAAACTCGATATCTCCTCATGCGAGGAAGAAACTTCGGATGCCATGTCTAGTCCAAATGCTTCTAATACAGATAACAGTTTAGTCTCTCAACGATCAAAAATGACTTTACTTTCTGAAGTGGGTTTAGCACTTGTTACACTATTTTTTAAAGCGAGAGAAACCCATTCTGGAGGGGTTTTCCCGCATTTGCAGATACATTGCGCTGTAACCTTTGTAATTGACTCATCTAAAGACTATGCACGTCTTTATTTTATATTTCCTACTTTACGAGATCGTTTACTGTTAACACATCAAACAGTGAAAACATATCTGGATATTATGGATGAAAATAGAAGGAATAGAGCTAACAATGCTTCTACTAATAGTGCCACTAGTAAGAGTAGTAATAGTAATAGTAATAACCCTTCTAACGATGGATATGATGGTGAAAGTGTAGATGTAGTACATGAATGGTTACGTCATATTTCTAAGATTACTGCAGACATCAACGGTTGGTTACGTGCAGGTGTAGTTTGGCAACATATTCGTCCATGTGATACTTTATTTCCTCTTATATTAGACAGTAGTAATAATTCTTATACCACTACTAATAATAATACTAATACTAATAATAATAATAATAATAATAATAATAATAATAATAATAATAATAATAATATAGGGTTAGCGAAACAACTGGCTGGTTTTGTCTCTGCAGCTTTAGAGCATCACTGCTGTATTATTCGTGCGGATGACACTAAATTAGTGTTTCGCTGGCTGCACACACTTTCTCTCTTTCTGCAAGATGCCCAACTCGCCATGACGAGTATCATTTGTGCCCGCCGCGTACATGAGATCATCCCCGATCTCACACTTCAAGGCACAACGTGCAGTACGGCTGCAGTCCTCACAATTTTCCCGCTTTTCCGCCGCCCTCCAGTCGTGTTGGACGTCTCACGTCGTTTAGATGAGTCTGCTCATATTTTTCCCATCTTTACACATTTACGATTTAAAGAGTATCGATTGGCGGCTATGCGAGGAGAGAAGATGGATCGATTTGGTTCTATTCGCACTAGAGTGACTAATCGTACGGTGAGTCCACTTGTAGGGGCAATATGCAGTAGAGTTTGCTGCGCTTTAAAAGTAAAAGTACCGCAGTCGCCGTCTGGCACCACATTAAATAGTGCCTCATCCACACCTTCTCGTGGAGCTCCAATATCAAACACTCTTGAAGTAGAGTCACTGGAGTATTCACAGAATGCAGAATCTGCTACTCCACTATGTGTACATGATTTTTTATCTCCGTTTTCACCTCATATTCCTTCTCCTTTCACTACTTTTCCAACGCCTCCTCGTGAGAGTGTGTTGCAGCCACAATTAGATAACACTATTGCCAGTGATAACAGTATATGTGTATCCAGTATTAATAATTACAGCTACGATATTAATAATATAAATATTAAGAATGCCCTCATTTTACTTGCACACTGGCGACGACAAATAGAATTAAGGGCACTAAAACTTCTTGTTGTAGAGCGTAAAGCTAGATTACAAGCTAGAAACAGGAAAGGTGCAGTAGATATTGGGAATACAAGAAGTATCCCACCTACTTCTCTAGCTGAGATTCATGAATCGGATCGGCGTGTGCTTGAGGTAGCTATTTCCTTCTTTACTCCTATGCAAGAAGAAAAAGAAGAACGTGAGCGTGAGGCTATTTGGGACTCCTTTACATTTTAGAAGTCTCTATTTATTTTTTTATTTTTTCACTCTTTTTTACTCAAAAACCAAACCAATTTATTCTTCTTAATTATAAATCCTATACTTTTTTTTCTCTTTGTTATTGTTTTGTTGCTTTGTTCTCAATCTTGAGTATTCTGTATTATTTCTTATTATGTATATATTTTCTTTCTTGTTTTTTGTTTTTTTTTTATGTATATGTTGTATCTCTGTGGGCGTGTTAATTCTATTCTACAAGCCTCTTTAAGAATGAATGCCCGAGAGGAGTTATTGCAGCTGCTCTCCGCAGCGGATGCTGAAATTCAAAGGCATCATGTAACCTCTAGTACAGCAATGGATTCAGAACTTCTCAGTGCAGTTGCTGATTACATTGAAGTTGGAGTTAATGAAGAGGCAACTTTGAAACGTCTGCAGAGTGCACTACTGAATCAGATGATGCCTCAGTCAATGATAAGGAAGTCCACTGAGGATGGAATGCATCCAGTAAAGAGTGAGAATAATGATGATATTGCTAAACAGGAAAGTTCTTCTGCTATTACCCCAGAGGAAATGGGACGACAGCGTGCTCAGCGAATTTTTTTACAGGCCTTAGCTGTACGAAATCGCTAAGTTACTTTCTTACATACACAAAAACACACACACCCATACAGAGATGTTGATGGGGGAAAATAAAAAAATGAGAGACAGATAAACAAACAAAAAAAGAAAAATCAACGAGTATGGTTGTTGTTGTTGTTGTTTGTATCTGTGTGTGTGTGTGAGTGGTGAATGATCTTTGAAAGTTTACCCAAGTGGAATCTGATAAGTGTTACCAGATTCTAATTTCTTTTTCTCTGGTATTTCTTTGGTTGCCTGTATTTCTTTTTTTTTTTTGTTTTCGTACAGTGTTGCATATAACTAATATATATATGGACCTATTGTGAAATAGCCATGTGTTTTGAGTAATGTGTTCTTTTTTTTTTTGTTTTCTATTCTGTCTGTGGATTTAACACTCCATATATACATAAATAGATCCTTGCACATATATACATATACATAAGGTCTCTCTTGGGGGACTGTAAGTTGGTGGGAGAGAGCATTATACATACACATATACACTCACCCTCACACACACACACAGGGAGAGGAGAAATATATATATATATTTTTTTATAAAAATAAAATTAAAAAAAAAAAACAAAAACAAGAGCAAATGGTATTGGAAGTGCGTGAGCCTCGTGGGATTCGGCGGGCGTGGGGTGTCCTTGGCCTCTCTGCCTATCCCTCGTATGATGATATCCGCACGGCGTACTGCACGCTGGCGGTGGCCACCCACCCCGACCGCTGCCGCGACGCCAACGCGAAGGAACGCTTTCAGGCCCTCCACGCCGCCTACGAGGCCGCCCTCGAGCACCACGCCCGCACCGCCCAACAACCGCCCGGCGGCCGGCGCGGCCCCATCGACTGGCGGCTCTTCGTCGACCTCCCGCCGTCCCCCCGCCAGCCCCGCACCGCCGCCGCCGTCCCGCACCCCACAACGTCGGCGGCCGCGAGGAAAAGAGGCACAAAGGGACGATCGTTCGGCGCCTCCACAACATCAGCGACAGCAACAACAACCGCAAAGGCAGCAGGCGCCTCCACCACGTCGGCAGCCGCAGCCGCAGCGGCCGCAGAGCAGGAAGAGCGTCGGCAACGCGCAATAGAGCAGCGCCGACGACGGCAGCCGAGTCTGGCGCAAAAGCAGCAATGTCGTCTTTTGGTGGCGGAGGCGGCACACAGACGATCAATTGCAAAACATGAGCGAGCGAATTTACGCCTATTAATGTTAATATTTTCGGAAACAAGGATCCGAGATGCAGTGATGTTGTTAGAACGTCTCACTAGAGAGAAAATGATTATGCAGCGGATGAATGTTTTTTGCTGAAAATCTTCTTCCCTGTTAATCAAAAAAAAAAAAAAAAAAAACAAAGAGGCAGAAAAAAAGACTCCAATAGTCACAACAAATAAAGATCGCTTGTACGCGACGAACAAAAAACACACGCCCAGGTACATTGAAAGAGAGAAAGAAAAGAA
>NW_021639843.1:796853-823249 GCF_002087225.1 Trypanosoma theileri | reverse complement strand
AAAGATTGGGCTGGTGAAAGAAGGAATATTCAGTAAATTTTTCAATTTTTTCCTTATGTATATCTCGTACTGTTTTAATGTGCTATTATTGCTAATTTAACCTTTGTTTACATTGTGTACATGTGGGAACTAGAGAAAGAATTAAAAAAAAAAAAGTCTGTTTATTATGTGATCGTAACCTAAAGATAAGAAGAAACAATAGATATATATATATATATCTGAAAAAAATGTGGGACAGTAGTACTATCTTGTTATAATAACTTTAGGGAGCATTAAATCTTTATTTCTTGCTTTTTCAATAAGAAGAGGATGTAAACTAATTGTGCAACACGGTAGTTTTCCGGAAAAAAGTTACATGCTTATAGAATTATATTATTAATATATATATACACATATATTTATATGTTTACAGAATTGTTTTTTTTTTCTTTGTATTGCTATACCAATTATTTTTTTTTGTACCTGCTACTCATGATGGCAGTGCAGTTGCGCATGATATATCCAAGAATAGTTTTTATTCCCATTAACAGTTTATGGCAGGTGAATTGGTGTTTGTTTCTCTCTTTCTGTGTATTTCTGTCCTATTTTCTTTTCTATTCCTTTTGCAAGCCTTGAAAAGGGGTGATATAGACTTTTGTACAACTGGCCAAAAAAAAGAGGAAAAAAAAAACAATGATATTAGCTATTTTGAAGTTATCATTTATAAAGGTCGTCAAGAAAGCTTCTGAGTTTTGAAAGAAGAATAAGTTTTTTTTTTTTTTTGATTATATTCAGCTGAGTTTAAAAAAGTTGTTGGCATTGACATGTTCATTACTATTGGATCTTGGAATGAATGTTTAGCCAAGATTAATAACATTCACACCTCTTTTTCAACATAATATATTTTCGACGGTGTTTTTTTTTCCTTTCATTTTCGTCTGGCGCTGAACCAACCCGTACACCTGAGGTTACCATACAAGGAGGTAAACTTGTCGTATACTATAGATGAGAAATTTAAAATTGTATATATCTCTTCTATTTGGAGTGAGTGAGAAGCCATACTGTTTTTGATTCGATTGTATTGTTAAAGGATATGGGTTAACCAAATCTATATATATATATATGGGAAAAAGAAAAGAAAATGTTTTTTTTTTCCTTTTCCTCTTTATCATATTTCACGTCTGGACTCTCTCTCTCTCTTTTTCTCTTTCTGCGTGTGTGTTTTTTTTTTATCTTTGTTTGTTTGTTTTTCTTCTTTTTCTTCTTCTACTGGTGTATATGTGTTAATGCTTGTCTATGTGATGCTTTACTGGAAGGTGCGGTGAACCGTATGTGGGACTGGGTTGTACAGTGGTTGCTGCCCTCTGGTGAAGTACGCTCAGAAATAGGAAAGGATGAAGAAAAAGAGAACCAGTTGAAAATAGTCGAGAATTCACAGAATGAGTTATGCCGTCTTGATAGTGAGATTGATTCTATTACGGGTACACTTACACAATGTGAAAAAACGCTTGATGTCTTGTTTAAAAAGGAATTACGGCTTCGTGAAGGTTTAGAAGCATACCTTATGGAAATGCATGATTGCAAGAGTGGTGAAACCTCGTCATTGTTAAAAGAAAAAGAAGAAGAAAAAGAACAACAACAAAGAAATGTGAAGATGGGGTTTGGATCTGTGTTAGATAATGGTGATGATGATGATGATGATGATGATAAAAATAACAGTGTGGTGGCAGAAATTTGGAATATTCTCATACAATTCCAAGAGAGAAGGGAGAAGTTGCAAGAGCGTAGATATCGTCTGGAAGTTACGCTTCGGTGTTTAGAGGCGGAAAAGGACGCCGTGTCGGGAACACTGGAATCTTTGCAGGAGCATGTTAATCAGAATTCCTCTGATTTGATGGAAGATAGAGAAGAATATGGATTGGGTGTCCCAATTAATCCTCCACCCGTTTTAGTGGAACTTGTTGAGGAATACCGTGATGAACTAGATATGGGGCGTACAGTCTAAAGGCTTTTGCTCCCTTTTTACTGTTCTTTCTATTCTCTCTTCTTCTTGTTGTTGTTGTTGTTTGGCTTTTGATTTGCATATGGTTTTTTGTTTTGATTTTCATTTGCCTTCTTGCTTGCTCTCAAACCCTGAAAGTTCCAAAAAGGATACTTGTGAAAAGAAGGAATACATGGTTTTTTTTTTCTTTTATTATTTATCTGTGTCTGTCTGTGTGTGTGAGTGTGTGTGCAGGGTAATTCCATTTATCCTTCTACTCCCCTATTTCCCTTTTTTTCTTTATTATTTCTTAGTTTTTCTTTCTTTCTTTGATTGTTGTTGTTATTGCTATTTTCTTTGTACTAGTTCAGAGTCAATCCAATAGTAATAATAATAATAACAATAATAATAAAAGAAATAAATGTCAGAGGATGCCAATGATACAGCTGCGGTTGTTACAACTAGTAGTGTGAGCTCCATCACGCCTGAGGCTCGTTTCGCGGAGCTTGTAATTGCATGCAATGACTCCCGCATACGCATTGCGGAGCTTGAGGCCACAGTGGCCTCATTAGAAGAGGCATTATCGGAAACTCGAAGAACAGACAGTAGCACTGGTGCTTCTTTAGGGCGACGAAGTTCTGCCCCATTGCTTGATCAACCATTTAAAAAGAGTGGATTGCAGGAAATATCTCAATGGAATAAAGAACTTGTGGCTACTGTAGATGAGTTACGTGCCACTATACTAAAAATGGAAACCGATGCTAAAGTTCAGATTATTGTTCTTGGGGATGAAGTAGAACGACTTCGCACGGAGAATGCATCTCTACAACGTGAGAATGATGCCTTAAAGGAACGTGTAGCCGATGATGTATTGCGTCAGCGACAGACAAATCGTGTGGAAATGGCATTTGAAAAAGCTAAAATCGCTTCTCGAGTACGGGCGGCTGGGTTACGACGATTAGAATGTATGGAAGCTGTACTTATGGAAACACATGATGATCTTTACTTTGTACAACGTTTTGATGCCATGAAATTACCTGTACGTGATGTTACCTTTGTTATTCACATTGTAGCAAATGTCTCCTTCCCACTTGTTGGGAGTGAGGAGTTAACGATGAATATTTATCAGGAGATGTTGCAAGGTGCAGCAAGGGAATGTAAAGGATATCATGTCTGTAGTGTAAAACAAATGGAAGTGTTTGCTTTCCATAGTGCTACTGTCGCATTACATTTCGCAAAAGCATGTCATGTTGGTGTAACGAATGTTGCTTGGCCTGCGAGAACAGCTGAAATTCCATACTTTGCTCCTCTTATTGACAATGGAGAAGTTCTATACAGTGGACCACGTATGCATACTTGTGTATATACATGTAATCCAGGATCAGAGGTTGATCCCATCACTGGACGTCCAGTGTATTATGGTCAAGAGGTGCGTAAGGCTTTAGACACCGCATTACAAGCCGCACCTGTAGGTGAAATTGTGGCGAATGAAGATTGGGGAAAACTTTTTTGTAAAGAAATGAATATTATGAATGATATTCATACAGAGATCTTTGCAGATGTGCAACATATACGGGATAAATTGGGTACAGGATGGAGTGTTTTGGCTCTAGAACCTCCATATGGGGATTTATTATATTCTATTCTTCCCGTATCTCTTGAAAGACGCCGTGGACTTCCACCGTATCTTCTTGATCCTACTCCACGATTTCCTCGGGCATTAATAGATACAGAGACATTCTTGTCTTTGGTTATTAACCCTATGAAAGGTGTAAAACAACTCGCTCATACTGGGGTAGACCAGCAGAAACAACGACACAAAGAAGGATGGATAGAATGTATTTGTGATCTTGAGAAACGAGAAAGTGAAGAAAAAGATTTTAATTCTTCTGATCTTGTTGAATTGTACTCTTTACGACGGGAACGTGAAAATATTATTACTCTATACAAAAAACTTGAGACAGCTTGCGCATTTCATGAAAGGATGGCGATGCAATCTGAAGACGCTTATCTCGATAGAATTCATTATATTGATCCAAGTGAAACTTCATATGTGTGTACTGTTGATATTGGAGACAGTGCATTATGGCGAGAGATAACTAAATTATCAATGAATGAAGATGAACATCGTTGTTTGCGTGATGTTTTAATGTCTGGAGTTTTATCATCTGCTCATAAAAATGAAGGTATTATGGTTAATGGTAATAATAGAGATGTATTTGTATATGCTTTTCGTCGACCAGAGCATGTATTACGTTTCGCCTCAGAGGTTTACAGTTTTGTAAGTGAGAAATGTGAGACATTAGGGAGAGGAGATATTTGTCTTATGCGTGCCGCCATAAATGCAGGAAAGATTCGACCTATAGATAACAATGATGATCAACCTGTAGTTTTTAGATCTCATAATAATAATAATAATAATAATAATAATAATAATAATAATAATAATAATCCTGCTGCTACCTCTTGGAATTCTGATTATTCTACAGTGTTAATATGTAGAGGAAGAGTAGTTACACTCTCTGGAGCATTGTGTGATTTAGCTCGTGGAGGTGAAATATTAGCTGTATCTGAAGTTGTACAAGATTACTACGCTACAAAGACTAATCTTGCAAGTATGGAATACAATATTCTAAAACGTGGTGGAAGATATATTCATTCCTTTTCTACTTTAGTTGATGTGTATTCTATTTTACCCAAATCCTATGCTTGCCGGCAGCGTCAACAACGTTCTATGAGTTCTACTGATGAGGCTTTTGTAACCCCATCTTTTGAGTGGTCTTGTCGTTCTGCAAAGGGAGAACTTTCTCTTGAAGGAAGTACTCTCCGTCGTGAAGAAGTAGTAGAACTTCTTTTACAGCAACAGCAGTTGATGGAACGAGGAGAGGCAGCGATGATGGCTTCTCATGATACTGCTTGGGATCTCACAGCCCAACAGTCCCTTCGTCTACCTTGGCTTATCACGGGCAGTTCCGCTACCACAGATACGCCGAACAGTTCAAAAATTGGTTTCTTATTCTGTGATGCTGCGCATGTCTCTTCCCTTTCCCGCATCTTACCTGATGAGCTCTGCAAGGATGTCCTCGCTCAGTACAATCATGTTGTCAAGCAGGCATTGCTAGAGCATGACGGGTTTGTGGCCCGCACCAACTCCCACACGGCGTACATTGTCTTCTTCAAAACCCCCCACCAGGCGCTGGAGGCCGCGCTGCAGATGGACCGGGCTCTTCTCGCCCTCGACTGGCCACGGCGGCTCCACACACTCGAGCCGACGCTGCGGGTGCGGAGTGCCCGGACCGGGCGGCTGCTCTTCGCCGGCGTGCGGCTGCGGGCGGCGGTCGGCGTCTCGCGGTGGACCGACGCGGTGGGGGCGGCGGGGCAACTCGACGGGCGGGCGCGGGGCGGTGAGATCGTCGTGACGCCCGCCGCCATCGCCCTCGTCGGCGCCACTCTTCACGGCTCCCTCCTCCTCCAGCAACTCGCCGTGCGGGTGGTGGACCCGCCCAACGGCAGCAGTGGGGATAGCAACAGTGAGGAGGGGCCACTTCTCGCCTGTGTCGCGCGAAGGGTCGTGGAGCGGCTGGAGCTCATTGCGACAAATAACTCCGCAGGGCAGAGTGAGAAGGAAGAGGGGAAGGCGTCGTGGTGGCAAGAGGCGAGTAACGGGATGGAACCCCTCCCCGCTTCGAGGCTTATACCGAGAAAAACACAAGCAGCGGCAACACCACCACATGCTGCTCTGGTTTCACCTGCTGCGCTGCAGTTATTTGATAATGTGGTGGTTGATTTTAAGAAGGAATTGGCCGTTTCCATCGATGCAGGTCCATCTCGGGAGCAATTTCTGATTCTCTCACGAGATGTACTTAATGGACTCTGTAATGCCATACGATCGCTGGAGGAAGGAATTTCTCGAGTATCACCACAATCAACAACATCCGTAACGGCGACTCCAATGGAAACACATCCCTCAACATCTCTGGTTCTACCTCCTCCTCCTCCTCCTCCTCCAGCTGCTGCTGCTACTACTACTACTCCTCCTGCAACAGCAACAACAACAACAACGACAACAGCAGAGGCAACAGCGACACGTCTCAGGGGAAATTCGGGTAATGTGTCTACCAAGAATATCGCCTCATCTCGAGGAAACTCTCTAATGCAACGTGCGCCAAGGAGTCGTTTTGTGAGTTCTATTGCATCAAGAACGAATACTCCTGATCCTTACAGAAGTGCATTGCTCCTTCTAGATAATACAATAAAAACTGCGATTCAGCGAAGTGGACGCTCATTAGGCAGTACTATTCATCCATCAATCCTTCCGAAACTAAGGGCTCCATCCAAAACATTACCTGATCGTGGTCAAGCGAAGTCAAGCAAGGTGATTCGACTCAGTGGGAAAACCAGAACGTGAGGAGAGATAGTAATGTATCCCACTTTCTCTGTGTGTGTGTGTTTGTGTGTGTATGTGTGTGTTACCCCCCAGGACTGCAATTGGGTGTGGTAGTTTGATGTAAAGAAACAAAAAAAAAAGTATAAGAGGAACAGATAGCAAAGAATTGAGCAAATGAGAATTAATTTGAACTCTGTCTTCTTTATTTTTGTCTACAGTGTATTGAATTCCCTTTTTTTTGCATTTTAGTTTTACTCTTCGTTGCTGTTTTTTTTTTCTTTTTGTTTTCTTGCTTTTTTTTCTTGCTTTTTCTTTTTGCAAAATGCGTAGATTTATTTCTTTTTTTTTCGGAGTTTTGCATTACATTGTATCAACCTTTCTTCACTTTCTTTTGTTTTTTTGGATTGTTGAAACGCAAAACAAAACGAAAACGAAAAAAAAAGGGAAAAATAGAAAATGCAGCCAATGGTTAGATACCCTAAACAAGGTTGCGACAATAGTAGTGGTTGTAATGACCGTGACAGCCACAACAATGTTAAAGAAGAAAAACCTGTTAAACTAGCAAAATCTCGTGAAACCAGAAATATAGTGAAAAAGATATTTCATTATATTATTTCACTATTTTCTGCAGTTTATTATTTTTTACGTGATTTTTTCAAATTTTGCTTTCGATTTAATTCAAGAGCACGGTATGACTCCAGTAACGATACGCTACATAAAAAGGACGATGATCTTTCAACTAAACAATGTGAAGAAGAAGAAAAAAAGAAACGTAAGAATCTGGGTCGTACCATTGTACAGGATATCTCCTCTCTTCTTCACTTAAATACTTCAAATACTGAAGATGACAGTAAAGATGATTCTATGACGAGTGGTACTATTCAGAATGATGCTGTACAGCGTCGCTCTTTTGCCAACACTCTCATACGACGAAGGTTAGAACTTGAAAAACCAGAATCCTTACGAACAACGTTTCGTGTACATGCTTGTACGTGGAATGTAGATCAGACTCCTCCACCTGAGTCATGTCAGGATATTTGCGAGTGGCTTCTTGGAAAATCTCTTATGGGAAAGTTAAAAGCCTACCATGCTGCAAAGGCAAATTATGAGAAAATAGGGAAAGGGACTCCACCTGTTGTTCCAATAGCAGACTTTCCTGATCTCGTAGTGGTAAGCCTTCAGGAAGTAGAAATGGGTGGAGTGGTGTTGGTGAAGGAGTATACAGAAACGGGAGTATCTTGGGCAGAGACTATTGTAGAAGCCCTCAATAAGGCAAGTGATCATAAATTATGGTATAGGAAACTTAAGATGGTACAACTTGTGGGCCTTGTATTAATTGTTGTGCTGCGAGTGGAGCACTCGAAGTATGTGATGAATGTACGGGCCTCTCTCACACGTACAGGAGCTATGCGTGGAGTTTGGGGCAATAAAGGTTCTGTTGGACTACGGGCCACTATATATGGAAAGAGATTTCTTCTTATTGCAGCACATTTTGTGGCACATAAACATAACGAACGTACACGTACATTTAATTATCATGCTTCTTTAAGTGATCTTCGTTTTGAAGCTCAAGTAGACGTAGATGATGAAACTGAAGTTCTTCAGATGTTTAGTACTTTGGCAAGTGAATCTGAAATGATTCGTGGTGTTATTGGAAATCATTCTACTTGGGCCCGTTTATTTGGTAATTTTAGACGAAATCCATCTGCTGGTATTGAACGACGTGTATTAGATAAGCATGATTATGTTTTCTTTCTTGGTGATCTTAATTCACGTTTACATGGTGTAAAAAGCGCCGATATTAGACGACTTGTTCGATGTAAAGATTATGATCATCTCATTTGTTGTGATGAATTACGACAAGGTATGATTAGTGGTGATACCTTTGATGGCTTTCAAGAGCCTATTATTGATTTTCCCCCTACATATAAATTTGATCATGGTACTGATTTATATGATACCAGTTATAAAAAACGTGATCCAGCGTGGTGTGATCGTATTCTTTTCCGTGTATGCCTTCCATGTGAAGATAGCGTTGGTTATTCTCTTGATGAAGAAAGGACAAACAATAGTACTACTAGGAATAGCAGTAGAAGCAGTGGTGGTGGTAGTAATACTAGTAGTAGTGGTAATAGTAGTAGTAGTAATAGTAGTATCTGTTTTAGTTGTAATTGTAATAGTAAAAATGGTAGAAATTGTTGTAATGGTGAAGATAAAAATAAAAAATTATTATCAGACTCCAACAAGAACTCTACCAATGACAAGCAAGAGACCCCATGTACAACGTCAACTAAATTTCCTCTTTCACATGTATATGAACCTCTTCACAAATCTGCAGAGGATGTCAAAGATGAAGCAGAATCCTCTACATCTTCTTCTAGGAGTAGTGAAGTACTATTAGAAGGAAAAAGAAGTATATCAGTACGTGGAGAAATACCACCTACACACCTTTTTGGTAGTTTATCTTCTATGGATACTACTGAACCATCTACCTCAAAAACAAAATCACCCCCAGTAGATATTGTTGCAGCAGAGGCGAAGCAACTCCCTACTTTTTTTTCCGCTAGACGATCAACATGCACAGATCGACGGCTTCTCATATTTCCAATGGTGCCAAATAGGGTGAGTGTTCTTGACTATCATCATATTCCAGATATGAGACAGTCGGATCACCGTCCTGTCTGCGCACAATTTGATGTAGATGTACTCTCTCTTGAGAAGGACTTAGTTGATGAAGTGATGCACGATGTGTATGAAGGGCTAAGTCACGATTATGCATATTATATCACTTAATTATACTTGTTTGAATGATCTGTTTTTTTTTTTTTTTTTTTTTTTGTTTCTTGTTGATTTGTTTTCCTTCTTTGGATGTATGTTGAAATAATCGTTCTTTATTGAGAGAAAAGTCTCTTGATGATGTTGTAATTGTTGGTTGTTTGTTTTTGTTTTATTTATCCATTGAGTTCAGTAGATTTAGAGGAACGAAAACAAAAAAGGGTATATATACATACCTTTGTTTTTTGTTTTTTTTCGTTTCTATAAAGTCTACCATTTTCTCCTTTCTCTGACGTATTCAAGATGCAATCGCTGTATTTTTCGCGTTTTTTTTTTTTTGCTCCTTTTCCCTTGGATAGCGATACTTTCCTTTTTTCTTTGTATTCCAAGTGGTGTATATATCTTTCTTTGTGCGTTTGTTTGTGTGTTCATCTTTGTTTTTCACTGTATTTAAATCCTTTTTTTTTTGCATTTTGTTTTCGAGTACTTATACTGCTTATTTCGTCAGCAATCTCATCAATTACTCGCTCTCCGGTAATTCTGGACCTGTGTTTGTGTGAGTGTGAGTGTGAGTGAGTGAATCTGTAAACAGAGGAAGAACAGTGTACATCCATATATATATATATATATATATAGTGATTGTTTTTTTTCTCTCTTATTGTTGTTGTTGTTGTGTGTTCCTTCCTTTTAAAGTTATTGAAGATGTTTCAACTTCAGAAGGACGATGCACACTTTGGGGTTCGCATCACCACGAAACACAATCACAATAACACACACAGAATGCGAGAAGACGATAACAAGACACCACCACCAAGAACAAGAAGAACAAGAGCCGAAGCAGCGGCAGCAACAACAACAAGAGCAACAGCAATAGAAACAGAAGCAACAAATATAGATATAGAAGTAGCCGCCATCAATCAAAGTGGAATACCTCACTTGGCTGGTTCTGGTGCTCATGTTCCTCTTCGGAGCCGAACTGTTATTGGCCCACGACTACAACTACGTACTTATCATGATAATAGTGAAGTACGTGCGGCGTTAGAGCGATTAAAACAATCGTGTGGAGCCTCTTCATTAAATGAGGCGGAGGAACTAATGACACTGCGTCACATTCACGATGGATCGGATCCCACTTGGTCTCAACTGAATCGAATTCCCGGTCATGTCATTCTTTACTGTTTCTCTTTCTGCGATATGCATTCACTCTCTGTGCTCTCGTGTGTGAACCGCCGTCTCTCTGCGCTGGCGAATGCCCATCATTTGTGGGAGGCCCACGCCCGGCGGCTGGGAGTTCCCCTGCGGGATGCCCGGCACGCCCGGGAGGATATCCGCCTCGCCCTTCAACAGCGGGAGGAGAGAGAAGAGGCGGAGGTGCGGCGACACGAAGACGAATATGAAGAACTCGAACGCCGACTTGTGGAACGCACAGCCGCCAATCGCGCACTTCCATTAGACGTGGACGCGGCTTTGTTAACGGCTCGTAATCGTGTTCCTCCAATCACGAGTAGCGGTAGAAACCGTCCTAACAATAGTAATAATAATAATAATAGTGGGAACCGTAGAACCCTCGCGGAGGAACGGGCATTGCGGGAACAATTAGATCAAATTGAAACCACAAAGCTGAATATATTGCGCACTATCACGGAACTCCAATCTACACTAGCTACTCATGAACAGCAGATTCAGCAAATACAACAGCGACTGGACATTTCACAAAGAGGTGAAACTGAGAATGATTCGACAGGTCTGTCGGACTCACTTACCCTCGCGGATGTTCAATCCTTTGAACGCCGCGTCTGTCACGTTTTGTTGAATCCCGTCTCTGATCTTCCTCTTGTGCTTCGAAGAGGGATTGATGACTTTAGTACAATGGAGCTTCTCTGTTTATACGGGGGTGGTGATGTTGGCCAACTTGTGCGGCAACGCTGGGCTGCATTTAAGCGTTTTTTCCCTCCACTTTCACGAGACTATGTGGCAGTGCGACAGGCATTGTTGTTGCCGCCGTCATCGTCTAATAGTAATAACCAAACACCATCCGCGCGATTACGGGAGTCGTTTGAACGTATTGCTGGAGTAATTCGCCGTGTGCAGATGATGACAGATAGCGAGATTGTGCAAATTACTATGTAATTCCAATGGCAATGATTAAACATATATATACGGCTTATTTTTGTTGTTTTTTTTTTTTTTTTTTTGATTACCTGTTGTTGTTCTTATTGTTATTATGTGGCATTATCTTAATATGCCCATACGTAGACATGTAAATAGAGACTATGTTTGCAAGACTTGTTTTTTTTTTTTTTACATACTACGACTCGATCTTATTCTGAGAAGGTTTTGACTCTCTACATTTATTTATCTCTATCTCTGTATATATTTTTATGTACGTATGTCTATTATTGTGCGTCATTTTTTTTTTCTTCTATGGAATCTTGTGAATGGGAAAGTATGGCCTCTTTTTTTTTTTGCTTTTTTTTGGTAAAGTATGAATGGTATTTCTTTCCATATTTGAGATGGCAACGATTTCTATGAATTGTATGTAAAGAATAAATGGGAGTGTTAAAAGGTGGCCTTTAACTCTTCTTTTTTTTTCTTTCTTTTTTTTACGAGTACCGAATGATCACTGTTAATATGGAGTCCTTTTTGGGGATCACTGTGATATTTCGCTTTAATTTATAGAGTGATAAAGAGAGAATACATATAAGAAGCAAATTGTTTTTTTTTATTTTCTCTCTCTCTCTCTCTCTCTCTCCCTTTTTTTTTTCTCTATGTCTATGTTTCAGTCAGAAGAAGAAGAAAAGTAATGCTACGAAGGTGTACTTCTCTTATTACCATTACTTCAACCATTATCGCCCAATCACATTCTATTACCCGTTCCATTAGTACAAGTATCCCCAATAGTGTACCTGAGAAGAGTGAGGAGAATGGAGATGTGGCCTCTACTACAGAAGATACACACTCCGCATACCGTGAACGTCTCATTCGTGAAATTCTCTCACGCGATAAAGAGATATTTGAAATGAAACGACAGCATGAACTCTCTATGATGCGTGTAGAGGAGAACCAGCGCCGTACACTCAAAGACCAGGAGGATCGTGGTATGTATTATGAGCAGAACTGTAATGTTCATACCTTTGACACTGTCTCTGTTGGTCTATACACACAGCGTAATACTCTTTATCACACTATGGGAGTAGAGAGACTTCGAAATGTAAAGTTATTTGTTACTTTACTTGTTACTCTCGCTACTTGCTTTTATCTTTACTATCGCTATATGATAAACCCAGAGTGGGTGTATGTGGAGAAGCCGTTGAAAATCCTTGGAAGCCGCGTTGGTGCCCTGAGAGAGTTGCGCGAACAGATAGCAGCGGAAGAGGAAAAACAGCTTCTTTCAGTTCATTCAAATACACGTTTTTAAGGAATTTTTCTCGATCTAGCTACGGCTATTATTACTGTTTCTGCTGTTATTAACTGGTGTGTATTTTCTTTTATTTTTTTTTTTTACACTTGGGTGTATAGTTGATTTGCTTCCTTCGTTAAAAAAAAAAAAAAAAATTACCAGTGAAGTGTGTGAAGAATGTGAGTGACAAATTGTGCTTGTGAGTTCAGAAATAGAATGAAGGATATCTTTTTTTTTCTCTGTGTGTTCATACTTCTTTATTTTTTTTTTCCATTTCTCTTATTGACTCTAAATAATAATAATAATAATAATAATAATAATAATAATAATAATAATAATAATATACAATACTTTGTAATTCATTAATAACATAAACTAAAGGGAAGGACAAAGACTGAGGTAGAGGTATAAAAATAAATTAAAGAAAAAAAAAGGAGGATAATCTTTTTTTTTTTTTTTTTTTTTTTTTCTGTGGTATTTTTATCCACCTACATGCGGAGAATCCTTTATCCGCTAAATATCTTAGCATTCTGCAGATTCTCACATGGTTGTGGTCCTCACACATCTCGTCTATCCCATCGGTTAAACGGAAAAAAGAGTGAAAAAGATATTAGTAAAATACGAATGAAATTTCATCCAATACCAGCACTGCAGGTAGATATGCGTGCAGAGTCTCAAATTGAGTCTTTTCTAAAGAAAGAGCGTCAACGAGAGGGAACCAAAGAAGAAACATCATTTAATGGAAGATTATCAAGTAAAGAGACATTTCCAACTATTCGTCTCTTAAATGTTCCAAAGTCTACTTTAAAACGTGCAGTTTTAGAGTTTTATGTGCGGGGAAAGGCGGTTACGGCGATAGGGCAATCTACACGTGCAAAGAGAGCAAAGATACTCTGTTGTATGCATGCACTTCAACTTATTGATCATTTCTCACTTGATGCTAGTGAGACTTCTTCTACGCCTACTCCATTACCATTAGAGGAGGAAGCACCTACATGGAATTCTTCTTCTACAAAATCAATGTCATTTTCAGTTATTCGATCTTCTTCATCTTCTACAATTAATACGACTGATACCCCTCCACAACCAAATGCATATAAACGATGGGAAGATTATGTAGCAGATAGTGAGTTGTACGTTAAACGTCAAGAAGAGAGAGAACGAAATGAAGCATATGCACAAATGCGTATTCCATTAACAGGAAATATGCTAGTTGATAGAGCAACTAGAATTACAGAAAATGAAAGGTGTACAAATCAATTAGCCCTTCAACAACTTAATAATCAAATTCGAGGTGCCACTAAAGAGATGAATGTGGTTCAAGTAATGCGCCGTGTTTTTGTGTCTACTCTCGTTCTAGATAGTGCGACACATCTTAGTGCTATTGGTGTTGCTAATACTCCAAAGGAAGCTAAACAACGTACTGCTATGCATGCATTAAATATTCTAAAGCTTGTAAAAGAGCAACGTCAAGAATCTACAAGAGGAAATACAGTAAGAACAGCAACAAACTTTGGAGGTAGTGGAAGTTGTGTTTCTTCTAATGCTTTATCAACAAGTCTTACTCCACGATATGGGAAAATGCTGGATTTTTTTACACTTCTTTGTGATGTAACCCCATCTTCAAAGTATACGAAAGAAAGCAATTGTTATACGTGTCAGATGGAATTAGATGGAGTCAAGTGCACAGGGCGTGGTATCAATAGATTTGAAGCAGAGCGCAATGCCATTGAGACCGCACTAACAGAAATGGAATTATATGATGAAAGACTACAAGCCATCAATAGTCTTATTTCAAGATATCCTAATATGCAACCTCAAACTATTCCTAGTGTCACCCTACCAGAATCACTACGGAATGAAATTCATTCCTTTGTACAACAATGTCGTAAGGAACTTCATTTACCAGAGGAAACCATTCAAACTGTACATACTACTACTACTACTACTACTACTACTACTAATAGTGAGAAAGAGAATGAGAATTCTGTACCCTCTAGTAGTAGTGAGACTGTTGTGGATGTTGAGACGCGTGCGACTCTTGCGGCGTTGGAGGCGTCCCCGCACGATGCGGCGTACTCCTCCACTCTTCTCTCCCGTCTGCGGGCGCTGCGGCTGGACGCGGTGTATCTCTCGCAGTTCCACCCCCGCCGCTCGTCCCTCCCCATCGCGCGGGCGGAGGCGCAACTCCACTCGGCGCTCGCCACGCAGCGGGCGGTGGTCGTCTGCGGGGCGACCGGCTGCGGGAAGACGACGCAAGTCCCGCAGTTCCTCCTCGACGCCGCGACCGCCGCCGGCTGCGGGGGGGCCTGTCGGGTGATCGTCACGCAGCCGCGGCGCCTCAGCGCGTGTGGGGTCGCCGCCCGCATCGCCGCGGAGAGACGCGAGCGCATCGGCGAGACCGTCGGGTACGCCGTGCGACTGGACGCGCGGCCGGGGCGGCACATCACACTCTGCACAACAGGCGTGCTGCTGCAGCTGCTGGTGGGGTCCCCGGCGCTGGAGACGGTGAGTCATCTCGTGATTGATGAGGTGCACGAGCGGGATGTGAACTGTGATGTGCTGCTGGCATTGGTGCGGCAGATTCTGCAGCGTGGGAATCCACGACTGCGGGTGGTGCTTATGAGTGCAACCATGCAATCCGAAAAGTTTGCCGCGTACTTTGGGAATGTACCCGTCATTAATGTGGAGGGAACGACATATCCTGTGAAGGAAAGGTATCTGGAAGATATTGTTCAACTCTTGCATAAGTCTTCCATGGCGAATTACTATAGTCCTATGTTTGACGTACTAGATAATAAGATATCACAATCTAGAAGAGGTAAAAATATCACCAGTAATCGTAATTCTGGTTTTCGTGGTAAAACACAACTTCTCACAACACCGTTAAAAACAGATTATGGTCTTATCGCACGTCTTATTGAGTTAAGTGTAAGTATAGATCTTCAAAATGAAGTTTCTGGAAAATCTATTCTGGTATTTTTACCAGGATGGAAAGAACTAATTGCGGCTAAGCAAGCTCTTGAAAATATTACAACTAATAGACGATATCACATTATTCTTCTTCACTCTTCTGTAGATGCAGAAAAACAACGACAATGTTTTGAACCTGCTCCTGAAGGATATATTAAAGTAGTTTTTGCTACAAATATAGCTGAGAGTGGTATTACTATAGATGATGCAGCTGTAGTTATTGATACAGGTTTAATTAAACAAACAACGTGGGTTCCACGAGATAGTGGTTCTCTTTGTAAAACACATACTTCATCCTTTGCTACTCATCTTACTTTACAATATGCAAGTCGTGCAAATTGTACTCAACGTAAAGGTCGTGCTGGACGAACTCAAGGAGGTGTATGTTATCGACTCTTTACACGTGAGATATGGGATGCCTTACCATCCTTTCAAGAAGCGGAAATTCATCGTGTACCTCTTACACAGGTGTTACTTAAATTACTTTCACTTGGTTATACCAAACCGAAGGAAACTCTTGGTACTTTTATTGAACCTCCATCTGTTCGAAATGTAGAGGCATCCCTACATCAACTCCAGTGTCTTGGCGCCGTAACGGCAACGGAAGAATTAACACCTCTGGGTTTATATCTTTCACGACTTCCATGTGATCCACCTATTGGAAAAATGATTATGATGGGTGTTGTACTACGATGCTTAGATTCTGCATTAACTATGGCAGCTACTGCTGATGTGAGTCCATTTTTGGCAAATCGTGAGTTATCTTTTGAAATACGTCAACGACGTCATATACTTGCTATGGGATCTCAGAGTGATCATATTAGTGTATTAAATGCTTATAACGCTTTTTGTGCCAGACGTGGAGATGTTAATTTTGCACGAGAAAATTTTCTTCATATGGGTAATCTTCGTTTAATATCACGTTATAAAGAACAATATCGTGAAATATTACGTCGTTCAGGATTTATTCGTAGTGATGAGTTAAACTCTCTTGATGTTCCTGGTAATAATAATAATAATGATAATGATGATGATGATGGATTCTTGGTAAGTGATGATACCTCCTCTATGGAGCAACTATATGTTGATTCTGGACCACTCTCTTCAGATGCTTCTGATGTAACACTTGTAAAGGCATGTTTATGTGCTGCGTTATTCCCAAATGTCGCGGTATTAGATCCAGCACCGTTATTGCAGGGATCGACAAAAACAAAAAAACTGGTAATGCGCACCTCTACACGTGTAAGCATTTCTCCATCAAAGGATAGTGCATGTCGTCGTCTAGGACCACCACGTAGCCATGGAGTTCTTACTGCACAGGAATTCTTTGATCAAGAAACCCATGACAATGATGAGAATAATAATAATAATAATAGTAATAGTATTAGTGGACCTTTTACTCCTTCAATGTTGTATATGTATCAGAATGTGTTTGGTGTACGGGAGTCACGAGAAGAGTTTCTCACACAAGTCTCCTCTGTAAGTCTCTGGGCGCTGCTACTCTTTGGTGTGGGTGAGGCCGATATGCAGTTTGATCCTCTGCTCAATCTCTGCATTGTTGGTGGCTGGATTGGTATTAAAATAGACTCCAGCTCCTTTGCAGCTATGCAGGCCCTACGTACAACTCTACACGCTGTTGTTTGGCGAAAATATAAACATCCGGATGATGATAAAAATAATAAAGCGCTTGAAGTGCTTAGAGGTTTGTGTAAGGCGGTTCTTAAGTCTCCACCAAATGATAGGGAGCAATACATCAACCGTCTAGTGGATACTGGACGTATTGTTTCTCCAACAAAAATGGAGCCTTTCACAAATATCTCTGGCGACAATACTGTTGATGATGATATTGATGATGACACAGATGATGCTAATGCTAATGGTGATTATCATGATGATAATGGTAGTCCTGTTAAAGGAAAAACAGAAAAGAAAAGAACTTGTTTTGCGTAATGATATTTCTCACTTTCGGTTTATCTTTTTTACTGTTTTTTTTTTTCTTTTCTTTCTTTCACTTGATATATTTACGTCACATTTACGGAGCATGTATTGTGTTTCCTTTTTATTTTTCTCTCTTTTCTCTGCAGTTCACAATTTAATGATTTTGCATTTTTATTTCCCTTTAATTTCTACTTGTGGAAAAAGTATGATTCCTCATAAGTTTTGATACATGAAATGAAGTGTTTTTTTTTCTTCTTTGAATTATTGCTCTGTTTGTTTGTTTGTTTGTTTTTTTTCCTTTTTTACTTTCACGTTTATTATTATTATTATTATTATTATTATTATTATTATTATTATTATTATTATTATTATTATTATTATTATTATTTATTTATTTATTCAGAAGCCAAAGGTTCATACCACCAGGATGGCAGTGAGTGGTACCGGTAGCAGCGATAACAGAAACACCAACACCAACAACAGCAATAGTAATAGTAATAGTGGTAATCCTTATGTTTGTTTGTCAGCGCATTGTGATCTGCTGCACTTTGTGGGTTCAGTTCCGCATCCCTACGGTGGGCCAACACCACAGACAATTGCTGATCGAACTTCACGATACGTTCGTTTCTCTTGTGAGTCTCTCGAGAAGACACCAACAGTAGTCGTGAAGTGTGAACATCCCCTCTTTTCCTCTGTTCCTATTGAGAAGAATTCAAACGGTGTGCCATTTTTCCCTTTTAGTGGTGTTGGTTTGGCGCAATGGGGATTCCGTCACAACTTTGATGTCTCATCCTCAGACTCAAAGTCAGAGTTTAAATTACAACAACAACAACAACAGCAGCAGCGGCAGAGTGAGGTTAATGATAGTTTTTCCCATTCCCAAGAACCTCATCATGTATCAGAGAAAATTCCCAATAATAATCTTAATGAAGCCACATCATCCCTTCCAGTCTCATCTGAAGTGGAGACTACTACTGTAGAAAGTGGGATATATGGTGTTATCAATCCTTTTGCATTGCGCCGTGTAATTTTACAGGCGCTTTGTGTTCTTAATCTCCCCAAGCGAAGTCCAGCAGTGGCCTTCACATTTTGTGCACATGACACGACTCCATTTGGTGCTACAAATTTTCTTATACTTCCTCGTTGTGCTGAACAAATACCAGCATTGGCTAATCCAGTGAAAGTAAATCTTGTCGTCACGCGAGTTAACAATGTCGATGTACTTGGATGCAACTTTCCCTCCTCAGACTTGCAGAAAATGAATGAGATAAAAAATGATGGTAATATGTGTTCCTTGCCTTCTATTTCATCTCCGTTATTTTTGCAATGGGAATTGAAAGAGGATACCGCAGAGAAGTCTCAGATTGATGTAGAAACTGTTAATTTGGGTTTATTCCTTTCAAAAATTATGATTTTTAAACTCTTTTATACTTCTGCTGTAAAATTTTCTGAAGGAACAGAAAATAAGGATGATCGTGTACGGCGTGTCGTTAGCTGGACTCAACGTCGTTCTTTTCATCTTTTGGCACTTATTGCACATTGCATTTGGTGTGAAAAGGTAGGTTGGTACGTGATGAATAGTATGAACAGTTCTGCAGGAGCAAAAACTACATCTTCAAGGTTCAATCATTGTAGAGCCCATCTAAAATGGCGTAATGATGCTTCTTTTTCAAATCCTAATGAAAAGTGGGAAACCACTTTGATTTTTTATAGTGATGCGTCTAGTGGTAATGATAACTGTTGTAAATCAGAGATGCAATCGAATTTAATTACCCCCAGTTCATCTGTGGTGTTACATTTGACTGTTCGGGGATGCGATGAAGAGATGTGTTGGGATTGGTCTGGTCCAGTTCCTCGTGTAGTACGCGGTGGATTGTGTATACTCCACAAGTAGCAAGAGGAAACTGTACCAAGGGAAAAGAAACTTCACACTGAAGTAGGTGGAAGAATGAAATGAGGTAAGCGAAAATGAAAACAAGAGAAAGAAAGAAAGAAAGAAAAAGAAGGAATTCCGAATGCGCAGCAGCTTGTTTATTTTGTTTTTATTTTTATTTTTTTTTTCCTTATACCCATTGGAAAGTAGGAAATGTGCTTCACATGGGGGGAGTCTTCCTCTGAACATATTTATATCAAATTAGATTCTTTGTTGGTTATCTGTTTGTTTATTTTGTTTTTCTTCTATTTAATGAATTCATCCTTTTTTTTTCCTTTCTTTGTATACCATATGTTATTATTATTTTTTACGACACAGAATACGATAGGTCACCTCAGATATAAAGTTTGTTTCTTCTTTCGGTTGTTGTTGTTGTTGTTGTTTTTTTCTGTTAGTATCTGTTTACTTTATTTATTTTCTTTCCTCTCATTCCCCTTCTTATGGGTGAAGTATAAAATGGATATGAGCAAGTTTATTTTACTTTTATTAGTCGTCTTGTTAACATCGTTTCTACCGAATGGTGGTCTGGCGTTAGAGCTCTGTCGCAGCCTCTCTGACCTCCGCGGCATCAACTACAATATCATACTCGAATCGAATGAAAGTTACTACGAAGATGGCGAGTACTTCTGCGCCCCCACCGCCCCTAAGCAATTCCAGTGCCGTTGCGGCTTCGCCACCATCTGTGTTCACAAAAACGACCCGTGGGGCCGCAACATTGGCTACTGCGGCTGCTGCCCGACGTGGCTGATTGTCTTTTTCGTGTTCTTTGGCGTCTTCTTTGCGCTGTCGCTGCTGACGGCGGTGTACCTGTGGGCCTGCCGGGGGAAGTGGTGGTGCGACGGGTACCCGCCGCCGGTGCAGCCGCTGATGTGCCGCCGCGGCCACGCCATCGTCGCCCCCGCCTCGGCGCCGCTCCCGCCGAATCTCTTCCGCGGGTACCCGTCGGCGGACTTCGCGAGCGACCCGGTCGGCGGGGAGGCGGCGGCGGCGGGCGGCAGTGAGGCCCCGTCGTCGTCCCCATCGCGGGCCGGCGGGATTATCCCCGGCAGGCGGAGGGCCGGCCGCAGGGGCCAAGCGGCCCCGACAGAGACAGAGACACCAGCACCACCACCGACACTGACACTGACAGAGCGGTCGGAGGAGCCGCCAGAAGCACAGAATCGTCTTAGTCGAAGGAATGTCCCCATGCATTCCAGTAGATATTATGAAGAAGTCTAGTGGTGGGTTTTTTTTTTCATGAATACTGTGTGTTTAGATAGCAAATCAACTACACCACAGCAAAGTTGTGAAGTCACAACGAGAAGAGAAGGGAAACTTCCACCAATAAAAAAAAAAAGGCAAATGCATACATATTGTAGAAAGAAAGAATTAGGTTCAAACTTTTTTTTCTTTGAAAGAAATCCAATAAGAAAATGCAAATGAGAATACAGCAAAAGAGAAAAGAAACAAAAAAAAAAGAGAATGGTAAACATGTAAGATTGTTGTCTTCTTTTGTATTTTTGCTGTTTTAAGAAGGTTATGTACTTTTAGGTACCGAATTATGTTTGTTTGTATGTGTATATATCTTTATTCCACTTCTTCTTGAGTGTGTACAGAGCTGATACATATATGTATAAACAAATATGTGTTTCTCTCTACTATTGGTTTACAATTGTCTATATATTTGGTGCATAAATATGCACCTTTATGATACCATGTGCATATAAATACATTATAGAAGTGGTTGTTTGTTTGTTTGTTTGTTTGTTCCATATTTTAAATGGTAAAGTAAAATGTATATATTTATATACAATACAAAGCATTTCCATTGTCACTTTAATTTCATTTCCCTTTCTCTGTGTCTTCTTGTTCTTCTTATATGTTTTTACATGGGAGGTGTCCATCCCGCTCCAACATTTGGCAGGAGGTGTGGTACAATACGTGAACACACCAACCAACACAAACCAAAGACAAAAAAAAAAAGAAAAGTAAAACAAGAGAATAAAGAAAATGTCAGACTCACGTCCGTTGTCGTCGATTCCAGAATCCCGAGATCTCAATGATGCCGCATACATGGAGGAACTCATCATTAAGAATGAGGAACTTCTTCTTGAGGTTAACCGACTGCAGCATATCATTAAAGATAAGGGTCTAGATCAAGTTCACGCACTTCGTGAGGAGAACAAGACACTTCGTCACCAGTTAGAGTTGCTAGAGGTGGAACACAACAGCCGTGATGGTATTCACTCCGCTCTAAAGGATCTATCCGAGCAGTTCAGGACAACATATAACTCAAGCTCAGAGTGTAAAACACTTGAGCAGCAAAATATGGCATTAAAGCAGGAATTGCTTAGAGTCACAATGAGTGAGGAAGAAGCACGGCGGGCACAACAAGAGGCAGAACGACGTGGTGTTGGTTTGAATGAAGAAATTACAAAGTTGCGTACGGCCCTTCAGGAGTTAACGTCTCAACTGGAAATTATGGAAAAGGAAAAGAAAGAGGCAGAAGCATTACACAAAGAGGCGGTGAAATCTTTACAGGAGTCACTGGCCCACACACATGAGTTGCAGGAACAGCATGCGGCGCTAAATGAAAAAATCTCTGCTGCTACACTAGAGGCGACTGAACAGTCTAGACTAAAAAGAGAAAAACATAGTTTGCTAGAACAGGAACTTGCCGGACTGCGGGAGGCACATATGCAGAGTGAAGAACAATGTCAAGTAATGGAGGATCAAAAGGCAGCACTCCGAAATCAACTGCGTGTAGCACAGGAGGCACTGTTAACAAGAGAGAAGGAGTTTTCAATAGAACTTTCGAAGCAAAGGGAAGAATTAGAGGAGATGCGAAGGAAGGAGGTGGAAGAATTGAAACGAGGCATGCAAGAGAAGGAAATACGTTTACAACATCATATTGAGAAGTATTTGTCTATAAATCAACAAATGGAAATAATAAAGGCTGAGAATCATGCAATTATGGAACGATATGGAATGAAACCTGAAGATGTGGCTGAACTTCAGAAACGTGTGAATGAACTGCGAGAGGAACGTTCACGAAAAGATGAGTTGCAACAACGCTATCAGGCTATGCTTTCAAGTTCTACATCTATTAATAGTGAAATTAAGGATCTCTTTGTTAGTATGTTAGACTACCAGGAACGTCAAGAGGAGGAAATGCTTACCATGTTGCGCATTCAGCAAATACAGCAGGAAGAAGAGAAAAAGGTGTATGAGTATAATATTAGGAAACTCCGTGAAGAGAATAAGACGCTTGGTTGTAAGATAAAGATATTGATAGAGGAACACGCCAATGCCAATAGAACAGCCCCAACAACAACAACAACATCAACAACATCAACGACGGAACCCGTAACAACAAATGAAACATCATGGAATTTACCACAAGGTGGGAATTCGTTACTTCCCCCATATACAAGAGAAACTGCCAGACCAAATCCCCCTGCGTGGGTTCCCAACACAGGCAGCAATAGTGAAGGCAGAAGTGGTAGTAGTAATAATAACACAATGAATGATATGATGTGGGGGCAATCGGCTTTACCACCAATGAACAGTGGGGCTCCAGCGGCGTGGTATCACGATCCCCGAAACCCATCGGGTGGTGCCCAACAATCCCGCGGGTGTGTGCCCTGCCCGCGCTGCACACTAAATAACAAGCCTGGCGCTACCGTCTGTGAAGTTTGTGGTTCCCCAATATAAAGAAAAGAAAAGAAAAGAAAAGAAAAGAAAAAAAGAAAGGGGTTCCTTTAGTTAATCGTGGCGATGATGGGTGGGGGTGATACATGGTACGTGAAAAGGTACAACCGTGGAGTTAAATGGAACCCAAAAGTGGGGAAAAAAGAAGAAAAAACAAAGATCCAGTGTACGTGAGATAATTAGTTTTTTTTTTTTTCTTTTGGATTCTCATTCACGAGAGTCATCATTATCGAAGGATGACTTATTCATGGTTTTTTTTGTCTTGCTTATTCTTCATTTCAACTTGACGGCATTATTTGTATTTCGTTCCCTTCATATGTTTATTTTCCCTCCTTTCCTTCATATCTCCTCAGAGTGATTATGTTTAAGAGGTTCTTTCGATGTGATTGTTTTCCAACTCTCTCTCTCTCTAGTAATTTTTTTTCGGTTTTGATTTCCTTTCGATTTTTTTTGTGTTTCTCTACGTGTGCTGTTTCTCTTGTTAGTCGCTATGGTTAGATCACATCATTTGCCTCTGCAATATTAAAGATGTGTCCACCAGTTGACTTGCTAAAGAGGGAGGGGGTAGAGAGTGGTAGAGGAATAAAAGTAAGTGTTAATTGTTATTGATTTTGTTTGTTTTTATTATTTATTTCCTTCTTTCTTTGTTTCTGGGTATTATTATCACGTGATGTATTCCCTCAGGTCTGAGATGGAGCTGTTTTGAAGGGTGTGAGTTATATATATGTATATATATGCGAGTAGATACACACTTGTCTTTGTGGAAACAGCTTTATTAATTGTAATGACTGCAGTACTGCGAGGGAACCCGTGTGTGTTTGTGGGATGGAGACAATGAAAGAAGGAATGAGTAAAAGAAATAAATAAATCAAGTGAATTTCGCCGTATATATATATATGTGCTACGTCTGTGTTTTTTTTTTGTGTTTTATCAGTTCATAACGTTAGTACTGTAAATGCCTATGGGTAATTATAAATAAGGCATATACGGACTGTCTTGCTTGTTGGACGGTAATGGTCTCTGATAGACTGTGAGGAAAAGCATGGGAAGAGGCTCTGGATAACATTGCAAATGTATTGTTTCGGATCCCTAACGTGGTCTATGGAATATACATGCAGATTCTCATATATATTTATTTATTTATATATATATATGAGTTATTGAAAAGAGAAATTGAGTGGACGAGTACATTCAAATTGAAAACAAAAACAAGCCAGTGGGAATCTACTACTACGGCTGGAAATCATTTTATTTAAGTCTCTGTTTTTTTTTCCCCTTTTGCCTCTGGCGTCCCACTACTGCACTACATTAATGGACCAATATAAACATGAATAAACAAAAAAAAAAACATTTAAAAAAAAAAATCAAAAGAAACCCCCGGTCGTGTGTTACGGACATGCATAACTTCCACTCAACGATCTTCGTCGCCTCTTCTGCTTGCGTTTTCTTTTCTTTTTCTCTTTCTTTCTCTTCGCCTCGCTCGGTGTTTTTTTTTTTTTTGTTTTTCTCTCTGTCTGTGTGTGTGTGTGTGTTTGTTCTGATATATATTTTTTTTTTCACTGCTGCTGTTGCTGTTGTTGTTGTTGTTATTGTGATTGTGCTTTGGACTCACACAACAACAACACATTCTCTTGGTTACTGCGTTCGGTATTGATATTGCTGTTGCTATCACCCAACCCATTTCAACACAACACAATACAATACAATTAATCAAACGAACAAAATAAAACCCATATAAACAACAACCATTATTATTATTATTAATATTTATTATTTATTACTATTATTATTACTACATCAATATTAATTTTATAATTATTATCAGAATTCTCAAAGTGTGATAATCACTCTGCGAACGCTACCAGCGACAGTAAAGCAAATTGAAAAAATAATAATAATAATAATAATAATAATAAAAGAAGGGATAACCACAAGACACGCTACACGTGAAGGACGAAAGTGAAATAAACCGAGTCTTTGCAAGTATAACAGATAAGCCAGAAAGCAAACAACAACAATAACAAACCAAACAAACCAGTTATACTAAAGAATATGGATATTATTGATAGGCCACTCAGTGAAATCATCAAGGAGCAGAAGATCGGTGAGAGTCTCCGCAAGAATCGCCGTGCTGGACGCAACAATAATAATAATAATAATAATAATAATAATAATAATAATAATAATAACAATGGCCGTGGAGCTCAGAGCGGCGGACCATCGCGAAATGGACGCGGGCGCAGTGGACGCGGGGGCCGCGGGGGCGCACAAGATCAGGGACGCCGCCGGCTGCGCATGCGGCCCAATAATAACAACGGCCCCTTCCGCCGCTTTGGACTCATCAGCCGCCGGCCCAATAATAACAACGGCAGCCGGAGTGCAATCAACAAAAACAACGGCGGCCCCAGTCGTCGCCGCTACGCGATGGACATCATCGACGACAGACGCGATCGCTCCGTGAAGAGTCTTCGCGCGCAGCGCCGCGGCCCAACGGCGTTTGAGCGCAACGACCGCCTCCGCTCATCACGCCGCCGGGATGCGATTGCACGGGCCCGCTCTCGCTTCTCGCGCGATTAGAGAATGCCAATTAAAGAAAAAAGAAAAGTAAAGTAAAAGAAGAGAGAAAAGAAAAAAAAAAAACTGAAAGGAGAATGAAAAAAAAAAAGAAAAAAGAAAAGGAAAGGCCAAGGTCGTGTTTTTATATATGGGTATATGTGTGTTTGATTTTGGATCTTTTTTCTTTTTTTTTACTTTCGTTACCGTAGTTGTTGTTATTGTTATTATTATGTTATTGTTATTATTCTTTGTGAGTCTGTGTGTGTGTGTGGCTCTACTCGTCGTTTCATGTATCTCTTAATTCGACTATTGGTAGTAGAAGCCGCAGGCATAATAATAATAATAATAATAATAATAATAGTAACAATAACAATAACAACAATATCCTCTTCGTGTTTCTTCCATTAGCACTGCGTAGTTGAAAGGGAAAAAGAGTACACAGACTGTGCAAAACCCCCTTTACATGTATTCTTAATTATTAAATAAGAGCAATGTTTTGGGGGAATTGTGTGTGCGTGTGTTTGTTTGTTTGTGTATGGTGATGAAGTGCACCATTATTATTATTATTATTTTTATTAATTATCCTTGCTATTATCATTATGAATATCATTCCGCAGATCGAGAAGAATAAAAAACAAAGAGAGTAGGAAATGATAACAAATAATAATGATAATAATAAGGGGATAAAGATAATAGTGATAATAAAGGTAGTGGAAGTGGATGCGAAGAATATGCTAGAAAGACGAAAATACCAAAGGAATATGAAATAAAATAAAAAAAAAAA
>NW_021639843.1:770692-795818 GCF_002087225.1 Trypanosoma theileri | reverse complement strand
ATATGAAAAGGACATATTTGGATGAACCCCACTTTTTTGTTTTGCTTTTACTTGAACTTTCATCATTATTTTTTTTTTGTGTACTCTCTCTCTCTCTCTCTCTCTCTCTCTCTCTCTCTCTTTTCTTTCTTTTGCTCTTGTGTAATGTCCAATGACTCTCCTACAGCAGAAATAGAAAGAAAAGAATATAAGAAGAAGAAGAAATATAAACCAAATAAAAGAGAGGGATTTTAAACATGATTCGACGCACATTGCGGCAGTTACTCCTTAATGTATCGGGTGAAAGTCCGTCATTCCGTGCAAAGCCCGTTCGGAATCTTCAGATGGATGTTCAGATGAGTCCATATAAAGAGCAATTTAAGGATTACTGGTCTACACCCGTACCGTGGGCAGATCGTGAGTATGGCGAGAAGCCAAAGTTAGGCGCACCCGTTCCCACACGCCGTGCGGCTACTGCTATCGTAGTGGGAAAAAATAAATACATGGATGCGGCAAAGATTGAGTCTGGTGAAGATAATGATTACAAAGTACTTATGATGTATCGTGAGGGAAAAGGTCGTTTCGTGCGAGATCAGTTTATTTTTCCCTCATTCCCTCTTAGTTTAGAAGACAGTTCAGAGGATTGGGATAAAATTCTTCGCCGCCGTGAAGTAAAGACACATTGGCCAGATTTACATCATAGACTTTGTGCTATGCGTGCACTCTTTGCACAGATGAATATTCTCTTAATTCCTAAAGAAGGTGGTGGACTCGCTGAAGTGGAAGGACCACCTGGACCAAAGAAGTGGCATTTACTCGTTCACTCATCTCCAAAGGCGATGAAAAATCTTGTAGATGTATTAGAATTACCAATGGAAACCTGTCTCTCTCAATTACTACCCTTTCGTAGTATTATAACTCCTACAACGGAAACCTTTCGATTTGAAAATCTTAATTATCTTATTCCGTTTGAAAAGATACCGGATGTTAGATTTACAATTAGTACTTTAGGAGAAAAACTTGTCTGGGTATCACCTATGGAAGCCATGGCAAGATTTAATGCTGGTATAATGAATATGCCTACTCCAAATCTTATTACCCTTTCAGAATTAAATAATGAATGTCCAACCTTTGAAGATGTAATGAAACGAACCCCACGTACTCCTCCTCGTTCAGTTCTTCCTGAATTATTTCGTCACACTGAAAGTAAAGTTGCCACCATTGTTCTTCCTGGTGACTTTGCTCATCCCTCAACAACTGAAGAAGATAAAAAGGAAAATTATCTTCGTAGATTTGTTTATGAAAAGGATTATCCATTTGGTGTTCGAGCTGTATTTGAAGAAAGACCCGCTACTCCATCAGAGACGGCAGAACCACTCATTCAAGAAGCTCCCAAACTCTTAGAAGAGGCAAATGAGATGGATATGGTTTACGCGGATATTCCTTACCCGAAACGAGAGAAACGTCCTGAAGAAATGGGGCGTACATTATTCCCTGTTCCTAAATATACATTTCAAGAAGGGACTGAAAATGAAGAAGGTGTTATTCCTGTGCAAAAGAGGAATATTGAGAGTATAGGTGACCTTTACACACACACCAATTAATGAAATGGGTTCATATCGCTTTGACGTCATCACAGGATATGGAAATATTGTATATCGAATGTTTAAGATTGAAGGTATATTTTTTTTTATTTATTTTTATTTTTTACACCTAGTCCCTCCATTATTAAAGAGAAGCAAAAAAAAAAAAAGCAAAAGACTTGAAGTATGATGGAAAAAGAAAAAAAGAAACATTGAACATGATGTTTTTTTTTCCCCCTATTGTACAACTCACCTCTTTTCTCCACTCTCCACTGTCTCATTTACTTTGTACGCCTTTTATTTATTTCTTTTCTTCTTTTCTTTTTTTTCTCCCTGCAGGTGTATCCGCAGTTCTTCTACCTCTCTCTCTCTCTCTTTCTCTCTCTCTCTTTATATATATAAAGATAGATAGATATGAAAGGTTCCTCATTCCTCTCGCAGGTGCGGCCCGGCTGTTTCCGTGTTGTTGTGCACGCCAAGCCGGGGGCCCGCAGCTCCGCCCTCTCGTGCCGCCCAACGCTGGCGGATGCGGCGCTCGAAGTGCGGGTGGCGGCACCGCCGGTGGAGGGAAAAGCGAACGCGGAGCTTGTGGAGTTCATGCAGTCTTTGCTCGAGCAGCAATTGCGGTTCCACACACGGGTGGGATTGGCGAGTTCCGCCGATGCCGGTGTGGTGGACAACGACACCGTCTGGCGTGAGGGTGGGAATGTGGAGAAGAATAAGAATAAGAAGAATAATAATAATAATAATAATAATGTGAAGAATAAGAAGAAGAGTGAAGAGGAATGTGTGGGGTCTACAGAGAAATTGCGGGTCTCATTAGTGAGTGGTGCTACGGCTAGACATAAGGTGCTTGAAGTGACCTTTGGTGGGACGCAGGAGGAGTTGTTTAGTTTGTTGGAATCGGCAGATACTACAGCGAAGTGATATGGATATGAGTTGTTGTTTGTTTGTTTGTTTGTTTTTCGTTTTTGTCTTTTATTTTGGTTCTATCTTGCTTTATATATTTTTATTTATTTATTTATTTATTTTATTTCTCTCTGTGTATTGAATTGAAGTGGGTGGGAAATTACATTTACTGTATGTACTCTCTTATCTTGTTACTATGACTAGAAAAAAAAACGAATCTTTCTTTGTTTTTCTTTTTCTCTCCCAGTAACAACAGAGTTCACGTGGTTATTTTCACGGTTCTTTGGGTTCATTTGATAAGCACCAACAACCCATTTCAGGGATTTATATATATACATACTGGTAGAAGAAAGAAAAAAAAACAAAGAAAAACGGATAGATAGCTAGATAGATTCATAAAAAAAAAAAAAAATGCATACCTTCTACACTATTCGTTATCCTTCTTCTACCGCTGCGAAAGGTATAGGTGATGGACTCCCTATTCGTGTCACTAATAAAGCAATGGAATCTCTACTATTTTGTATAGTTCACTCAATTGAGTTTCAAAGTCCTCTACAGCCATTAAAGCCCCATTTATCATCTACAAATAGTACAAACAGTAAAAATAACTCCTCAAATGAAGAGGAATATGTCGTTCCAGTAGTAAACACAAGCCTACTTCTTGGGAATGTAACCTATGTTGCCCGTTCAGATCACAATCAAACACTTCTTATTTCTCTGCGTAAAGCCGTGGATGCCGCCTGTGCAATTCCAATACCTGAAAAGAAAAATCAAGTCCCTTTTGAACTTCGCGTGCGGCTTCTTCGCCGTCAACGGGGTTGGCTCTGGCATGAGTCCCGGCCTCTCGTCGAGTGGGTCTTTCGAATGATAAAAACAAGAGAAGAGTTTAGTTTTCCCTCCTCCCACACAGACTCCAGTGAACAACAACAACGGCAAGGGCAAGGACAACAACAAAGGTTAATGCCTCATTTATCATCTAAAAAGACTTCTGCATTTGCGGGAAGTCAAACCCGTATTCAAGAGGAGGGAATCGTGTATTCAAATGACCCAAATCAAATTCGAAGTGTACTTCAGTTTATTTTAAAACACAGTTACGAGGCTATAGATCTCAACAGTTATTCAGACTTTAGATCAGGTGAGTTAATTTTTGACGTTTCCGTTCAGGAAGTCTCATAAATTTGAATTTCACATGAAAATTGCAAAAAAGAAAAACAAAGTGATAGGGAATAAAAGTGAGAGTATTATACTGCTTGTTTATTTAGTTTTCTTTCTTTCTTTTTCATTTATTTCATTTATTCTGCTCTTCTAAATTATTTTCCCCATCTATTTTTTTTTATGTTTGCTATTGTCTGGTACACTCTTTAACGTTCTATCTATCTATCTATTTATCTATTTACATGTATGCAGTTTATAAGTGTTAACCACGAAGAGTTTGTATCCCCCCTGTAGCAGTGTGAAGAAGAGGAAAAAAAAGATAGTCCTACTACATATTATTGTTATTATTATTCAAGAAGGGTTTATGAGAGCTTTTTTATATTGTTGTTATTGTTATTATTATTTTCTTTTTTTTTCTTTTTCTTTTCTTTTTTTAATAAATCATCATTCATAAAGAGTGGAATATATTTTTAAAAAAAAAAAAGGACCAAATTATTATGTTTTAATTTTCTCCATCCATTCATCTTGTGTATATTCTAAACACTCATGATAATGAATGAAATCAACGTTCCAGTCTTCTCAATGGCCACTGCCCTCCGCGAAGTGGTTTCCTGTTATGATCCCTCCCAAACACCTTTGGCTTTATTGTGTGCATCGCCTGGGATTCGTTGGGTCTGTGAAGAAAAGCGAAAAACAATTGTGGGACCCTGCAGTTTACATCTCTCCAGTGATGGATCTCGCCGTATTTCATGGGAGTCTTCTTCTTCTTCTTCGCCTTCACATCCTTCTCTTGTGGAGAATACCCTACAGTCTGTGGTCTGGTGGTGTAATCGTCCTTCATATAGTGGAAATTGGATTCCACCAACATGTTTAGATCTTCATGCGATTTCATGTTTAAATGGAGATCATTTAAATGTTGTTTTTGCTTTTCAATCGCTTGTACAATTATCCCTTCGTCGTTCCCGTATTGAGGATGTTAATATACTTGGAATGTTACCACTTCTAAAAAGATTAGATTTAACACAATCACATGTTGTGGATAGTGGTATTAAAGGTCTTGGGAATAGTTTGAGTTTAGTAGATGTGACTTTCTGGGGTTGTAATGCCATTACAGATGTAAATATACTTTATAAGATTCCAACACTAGAAAGTGTAAATCTTACAGAAACATCTGTATATGATGATGGTGTTGCGGGATTGTCCAATAGTTTAAGTATTAAATTACTGAATATGGATACGTGTGAGTTGATTAAAGATGTAGGATGTTTTGGGAAATCACCAAAGTTAGAGAAATTACTCTTGGTAGTAACTTCTGTTAACAATAATGGTGTTTTAAATCTTTCTAACAGTAAGAGTCTTGTTGAACTTGATCTATGGGGATGTAAAGATGTAAATGATGTGAATTCCTTAGGGAAAATACCTACACTACGAAGATTAGATCTATTTGGGACGTCGGTAACGAATGAAGGTATAATAGGTTTAGGGGAAAGTCGTAGTCTTGAAGAAATTGATTTCACAGGTTGTGTACATATCAGTAATGTTAGTGTATTGGCATCTATACATACTCTTCGGCATGTAGGGCTTTTACACACATCAGTTGAAAATATTGAAGATCTAGTTGATAAGGAAATAACGATTGCATTGTGATCATAGTCTCTGTATACTCCAGTTGAGTAACAGTCTTAGTAATGAAGTAGTATGAGTGAATGAAAATAATAATAATAATAATAGTAATAATGATTTTTTATTTATTTATGAAATTCTTTTTAATGAACGATATAATGGTACTTTTTTTTTTGATTTTTGATTTGTTTCGTTACTTAGTTTTCTCTATTATCTTCCCTCTTTTGTTTTTCCCTTTCTCTCTCTCTCTCTCTCTCTCTCTCTCTCTATCTGATATATCTATTTCTCATTTTTATTTTATTTTTCTATTTATTTCTCTATTCTTCGAGTGACGCCGATCACATACACACACACACAAACACACTCACCCTCACACGTATACAGATAAATATAAATATATATATATTCTTATTGTATGAAGCGAATTTACAAAGATGCAGAGGATAGTCCGTGTGTAATGCCGGAGACTGCGATGTCTTATATTCACACAGACTTGGCATCTATGCTCCGTAATGCCCAGTCTAAGACTCTCCGTCTGGCCGCAGAGTGTCAAGATATCCTCACCGGTGGGGTTTCATCTCCTTCAGAGACATTAGATGGAATCGCAAAACTAAAAGAGGCGTATAGCGGTATTATGAAGATACAAGCACCAATGGTCCGATGCAGTCGTCCGGCATTTCGTAAACTTTGTCGTTTGTGGGGAACAGATATCAACTATACACACATGATTATGGCCGATAGTTTCTCTCGCTCAGATGCCGCTAGACACTCTGACTTTTCTATTTATTCTGGTGAAAATTGTTTGGTATCTCAGATTGCCTCTTGTAGTGGTCCTTTTGCTTCCCAATCGGCTGTATTACTAGCGCCCTACTGTGATGCGATTGATCTTAACTGTGGATGTCCACAGCGCTGGGCAATGAAAGAAGGACTTGGTTCTGCTCTTCTCCAAAAGCCGGAGGTGGTCGCGGATATTGTGCGTTGTGTTCGTAATGGTCTCTCCGGTGGGGAACACGATATTCCCTGCGTTGTGAAGATGCGTGTAAGTGATGATGTGCGGCGAAGTGTGGACTTTGCGCGACAGTGTGAGGCGGCCGGCTGTGCGTGGATAACAGTTCACGGACGAACGCCATTCTGCACGGCCCACGCGCCTGTTCGCCTTGACGCCATTCGCCTCATTCGAGAAAGTGTGTCTGTTCCCATTGTCGCGAATGGAGGAATTTCGAATCCCCAGACCGCGCTGGAAACCGCCTTGTCTACAGGTGTGGGAGGGGTGATGAGTGGAATGGGTGTATTGGCAAATCCCGCTTGTTTCTATCTTCCACGGGAAGAGGAGAAACTGCACTTTGCCCCTCAGCGATGTGTGGAGAATAATGATAATATTCCATTCCTATCCCATCTAGGAGAAGAAGGAAAGGAGGAGGAAGAAGAGGAAAAGAAGAAGAAGAGGAATGGTTCTTCTTATTCTGTGGTGAATGGTAAAACACCTCTGCGATTGGAGGGATTGCCTTGTTGTCCTGTGGAAGTAATATCCGATTTTATTCGTTTGAGTTGTGTGATGGATCTCGCCTCCAAGGCGACCTCTATGCATTTACTGAAGATGGCTGGTAATTACTTAAGCCCCACTGAACGGGTATTTGTAGCTCAGATGCATTCCTCATTCTCTATTACGGCGGCATTTCAACAACTTGGATTTTACATCAAGGAAGGGAAATTTACTGTAGACTACACAACAGAAGAGGAACTGTTTGGTGTGGTGTGAAATACCTTTTCTCTCTTTCACACTTTCTTTGTTTTTTTTCACACACAATATATATATATATATATATATATAAATTGGAGAAAGTGTAACGGAAACCTCGCTTAACAAGAAAGAAAAAAAAAAGAAGAATGGGGAAGAAGAACTGTTTGGTTTGGAATCTATTGCCGGACACCTCTGTGTGTGTATATATATCTCTCTTTCCCCATTTCTCTATTTTTCACTCTATTTGGATTCATTCATATAATTTAAAATGAGGATATTATCATTCCCTCATATTCGTGTACTTCTTTTTTTTCTCTGTTAATATTAAATTTTCTTTTTCTATTTCTTTTTCTATTAACTTTATGCTGTTTACAAAAAGAAAGGGAGGAGAGTGTATACACTTCATCACATATATATATATATATACACACAGAGACGCTCTTAACACTTATCCTCCCTTCGTCTCCTTTCCCCTTTAGAACCGGAGACGTACAAGAAAAAAAAAGAAAAAAAAGGGAGGAGGGGTTTATATCTGTACGAGTCTGTCACAGAGAGTATTGTTTGTGGGCGAAAACAATAGAAGGAGAATAATAAAAAGAATTAAAGAAGAAAGAAATATATATATTTATTTATATAGTCTGTATCTATTAGATTGTGTTATTCCACAACGGGGAGATCGTGTCTGTCCACATTTCTGGAGAAAAAAAAAAAATGAACGATCCACACATCACAAGAGAAAAAACAACTACTATTACTATTAATACTAATAATACTAATACTAATACTAGTAGTTCTACTACTACAATGACTGCATCTTCTCAGCGTACCACACATTCATCCACCTCACACGGAAGGCCACCAGTGGTTCCTCCTCACACAAGACGCCAAGAGAGACCCGTCTCTATTTTGAAATCAGCAGATAAAAATAGTGAATCCACACCTCGATATACACGACGTGTTTCCTTTGAGGAGGAGGAGGACGACTTCGCAGAGCCAAGGTTGTGCTTTGGTACTCCAAAGATTGCCGCGGATGTAGAGAAGAAGAAAAAAACATTACCAACAACATCAATGCCAACAACTACTATAACTATGATAACAGCAAACGTAAAAGAGACAACAGTACCACCACCAGCAACAGCAAGAATAACAACAACAGCGGCGGCATCTTCTTCTACAGAATCTTCTGCCAAATTACATATGGAGATACCACCAGAGGAGGAATTGAATGAGAAGCGAATGTGTGAAGAACAAATTGTCTCTCCAACTGAGAGAGAAAACCCACATCGTAAGAGTATACATTCATCCCCTCAGTCACCTCATAATGTACCTGTTCTAACTCCTCGTTTAACTTCTCAAACAGTCCACTCAGAAGTGAAGGAAAATATAGATTCTGTCTCTTCTTCTTCTCTTACACTCACGCATCCTGCAATGGCAATAACTTCAACGTCTGAGTTACTTCCTCCTCTAGATGTGACTGTGAGTGATATCACACAATCACCTATTAGTGTTGAATCTCATCCATGTCGTTCCAGTAGTCAAGAGTCCATTCAGGAACGCAATGCGATTATTTCTCTTATTAAAATGAGTTCTTCATCAGAATTAGATACGGTACGAAGAGTGATTGTTCCTGATGACAGGATACGACTTGGGAGTCATGAGTTGAGTATTACCCCAATTTCACTTGAAGGACGTAATCCGGAATTAGATATATCTGATGAAAGTTTTTCATTTTTCTTTGGAGGAAAATCACCAGAACTTCTTCATAATTCTCCACCTGCACAACAACAACAACAACAACAACAACAAAAACAAATACAACAACAAAATCAGCAAGAAGAAGAAGAAGAAAAAAAAAAGGAGGAAACGTCTAAACTACCTGCATTAATAGAAACTGATATGAGACCCATTGTACGACCCTCTCAATTGCATACCTTAAGTGTTTCTGATGGAAATAGTGGTACTTCACTCTTATCTCTCAGACATGGAAAAGCGAATTCCGTTTCAGCTGGTGTTGACCCTAATGATGTTGTATTTGATGATTCCTTCATAGATGCGATAACAATACCAGATAAGTATAGAGAAACAACAACAACAACAACAAGAGCAGTAGTTAGTGTAATGGGTGTAAAAAGTGAATGTTTGAGAAAACCAGATGTATTGGATAACGCTTCGTTGATTGATTTACCTATTCATCTTTATCCACCTCTTTTAGATACGGATGAGATACCGTATGTTTCTACGTCTACTCCAATCTCTAAATCTGTTTCCATACCCCTTGATGCTTCATTATTTCAATCCAGTGGTGGTGAAAAGAGTATACGAAATGAAAAATACATTTACGCCGCACAGAAACCAATTCTTTTTCATAAGATGTTCGTGAAGGAGAAATCTGAAAGTCCTTTGTTAATATCACAATCAGTTTCATCTTTTTCAGGTTTACACAGAAAACAGAAAAAGATTGAAGACTCTGGTGTCAAGTCTATTCGTACGGCAGATATGAGTAGTAACAAGAGAAGAATTCCCATAAAAGATCGATCATCCCCATCGAATTCTTCTTCTTCTGCAATATTTAAAAAGACATATTTTCCAAAAAGGAAAGCAAAGCCTGTTCTTGTGGAGTATGTCAATAAACTCTCAGAGGCTTGGCAAGACAAACTTCGCGAGGATGATAATAATAATAATAATAATAATAATAATAATAATAATAATAATCACAATACACATGGTAGTGAAAAGAGTAAAAAATCTCAAAGGCGTTGGAGATCTACAGATGATGATAACTACATTCCAAAACATCTTGAAGATAAAGCCAAAGAATTATTCCCTGGAGTTTTCTCTTCTCCATTTGATATTTCAGATAAAGGAGATCGTAAAGTAATCGCATGGAATGGAAACGTCTTCAATACAACACCGTTACTTCCCATCAGAAGAATGGAGATTGTGCCTCCAAAACCTGTCAAGAAGGAAAAGCCAGAAAAGAAATCTAAACCAGCTGTCGTTACCACTACTATTCATAAAGGTTCTTCTGTTTTTATGAAAAAGATGAAAAATAATAATAGTAAACCTCTTCTTCTTATTATTGAAGAAGAAGAGGAAGAAGAGAAAGAGATATTCGCAAAAACATCTATGGAGGAAAAAGAAAATATTAACGTTTTAAGTCATGAAGATGTGGAATTTGAAGAAATTGATTCCCTTCATGAACCCTCCAGAGATGTGATGAGTGACTTATCATCCCCAATCTCTGTGAAGACGCCATTATCTAAGAAGAAAACACAACCCACACCTTTGAAATCCAATGGGAATAATTCTAACTTTAAATCCAATTATGAAAAAGAACAGAAACTGCAGTTTAACACAACAACAGCAGCATCAACGCATCTAGATACAGAATCTTGTGTAAAACGATTTGAGAAACTGCAACGTACATTAATGCAATTGGCATTTGAACAGGCCTTATCTTCTCCCATATCCTCATCTCTTCCTAATGCAGACCTTGTTGAGGATATTACTTCCCCAGACCTCTATCATGAGAATAATAAAGAAGATAAAATGGAGAAGAAAGAGAATGAGAAAAATAATGAAAAGGAGGAGAAGGAGAATGATATTCTTGTGAGTCGTAGTGGTCCTTCTGCGGGTATGCAGAGAAGAAATGTATTACGAGCACCATTACCATCACCACTACCATCACCCCCACGGCAGCCGTCGTCATTCCAGTTGTTAACACGATCCACAGAAGGACTCATTCGTACACCTGTGCGAATAACACCAGCAGAAAGTGGAGAGGATGAAAGTGGAGAGGAGCAGCCAAGTGAAAGGCATTATTTATTTCCACCAACACAGCCCCTTGCGTCTTCTTTACATACACATACGCAGTACAGTAGTCACTATAGTGTTTGTGAGGATAAATCTATAAAGCGGAATTCCACTGAGGAATTACCGGAACGCTGCGTGACGGATCGTTTGGCAATGAAATGTTTTGCACGTGATATTTCTGCAATTGTGCGGGCACTGAAGGGAAGTGGTGTGTCGGCAGTGGTGTAAACGTGTTTTTTTAATAAGAGTTGTGTGTGGATTTCCTCTTCCCCCTACAGTGATTGAAAAGAGAGGAAAAGAGAGAGAGAGAGAGAGATGGAATTTAGAAGAAGAAAAGGAAAAAAAAAAAACTTGTACATTCATTAAAGTAATATGTCTTTATCTAGAAAAGGAAAGAAAATGAAGGGGTGTACCCAGTGGGATGTAACTCTTCCTTTTTTTTTATTATTTCTTTTTCTCGTTCTTTAAAAAAGAAAAAGAAAACAGTACAAAGTAAATAGTGTAGGACGTGGAACGCCGTCCTTCGGGAAATGGAAATCAAAGTGATTTTTTTTTCACTGATATTACCAATAGCCAATGTATTTCTATTATTGTTTTTTTCTCTCTCTCTATTTCTCCTGTGTTTTTTTTTCTATTGAACTGTTTTACCTGTTTCCTTTTCTTTACATGAATTCTCTTATTTGAAGCACTTAATATAATATAGGGCGTTTAACAGGTTCCTTGTGAATAGAAGAAAAGAATTCCAAAATCAACAACAAGAAGACCAATAGAAGAAAACGACCACATCACATAAAAGAAAAGGAGTGGGGTAGCAAAGGAAAGCCATTACCTATACGTATTCGTCTCCTCTATCTATCTATTTATTTATCTATCTATATACACATATATATATATATATATAGAGAGAGAGAGAGATAGATACATAGATATTTATATAAGGTGGTTAATTCCTCTTATAGATTCCTTGAAATTCTCTTTCCTTTGTATTGTTTTTTTTTTTGTTTACAGCTTAGTTCTCTCTTGGTGTTAATGTCTGTTCCTCTCACAGAGGAGGATCTGCATGAACTCTATCTTTGGGTAGATGATATTCCCATCTCTCGCCCAAAGCGCAACATCGCACGTGACTTCAGTGATGGCTGCTGTGTAGCGGAGGTGGTGAAGTTCTTCTTTCCCAAACTGGTGGATCTACACAACTACACACCCGCTATGTCTATGCGGCAGAAAAAAGATAACTGGGATACACTCAACAATCGTGTATTTCGCAAACTTCACTTTGAGGTGCCGCAGGAGGAAATTAATGATATCACGGCTGGTGTGCCAGGGGCTATTGAGCGTTTTCTCCGCGCATTGCGAACAAAGATTGCGCAGATTAAAGCCAGACGTGAGGAGATGCGGACAATGTATGATGTCGCTACTCCCCACTCCGCCGGCCGGCATTCTGAAGGTCTTTCGGGAAGAGAAGGAGGAAGAAGTATGAGTAGTAGTAATAATAATAATAATAATAATAATATTAATAATAATAAGAAAAACAACTATGATAATTGGACAGCAACAGGGGTTCAACAGATGCAAGGTTCATCCCATCGACAAGGTGGCGCTGCACTGAACTCACCATCAATGTATCGAACTCCTCCGAATGTAAAGAATGCAAATAATGAGATGAATCGTCCCTCTGCTATTCCCTCCGATAGCAACAATCATGATAACAACACCGCTAGTTTTCGTCTCTTGTTAGATGAAAAGGATCGAACTATATTTGAACTACGAGAAACGGTTAGTTTGTTGAGTGAGAAGGTGTCGAAACTAGAAGAATTAGTTCGTGTGAAGGATGAGAAACTCAATGCCTATCGTGCTAAACTTGGTCGCATGTGAAGACACATGGACTTTGATCAAGAAGAAAACAACAGGAAAAGAGAAAAGAAAAGGAAGAGAAAAACAAATGATATATTATTATTTCCAAAGGGATGAGTTTCCAACACATTTTCAGGCTATTATCGCCAATAGAAGGAATATGAATAATCTTATGTTGCTTTCCATGGATGAAAAAGAGAAAAGGAAGAAAGAAAAAGAAGAAAGGGGAAAGCACATGGATTATCATACCTATTTTTTTTTTACCACACTTATCTGTGTGAAGAAAGAATTACTTGTATCTTCTACATTACTCTCTTTACAGAGAGACATATAAACAAACAAAAAAAGAAAAGAGAGAAATACACCACTTTTTTTTTATCTTCTCCATTGTAGTCTCTATGCTGTAACTTTTTGTGTATAGTTTAACGACTTTTCTTTTCTCTCCTTCTTTCTTTATATCTTTTTTTATGTGTTTTTTTTTCTCGCGTTTATAACAAAAACAAAAAGTAGAGAGCAAAAATAAAATAATAATAATTAAAAAAAAAAGGAAGTAGTGGTGTGAGGGAAAAGAAAGAATAAAAGAAAAAACAAAAGAAAAAAACAAAAGAAAAAAAGTGATCAATTGATAGGAAATAACAACTCATGAGTGCCCGCCTGCAGGTTCCGTTATCCCAGCGTCGGCATACAAATATTGCGGCTGTCCGTTACACCAAGAATGGAGTTAAACTCGAGATTGCGTGCTATAAAAACAAAGTGATATCATACCGCAGTGGAGTGGAAACCCGATTGGATGAAGTCCTTCAGGTGGAGCGGGTCTTTACAAACATCTCACGTGGTTTGTATGCCTCTGAAAAAGAAATCCAAACTGTATTTGGTAGTGGAACGAGTGAGCGAGAGGCTCTGCAGTATATTCTCCAGTATGGGGAACTGCAGGTGGCCCAGCAGGAACGCACAGCAGAGGTGGATCAAATGTTTATAGACATTGCGGTTATTATTTCACAGAAGTGTGTAAATGCCGTTACGCAGAAACCATTCCCTGCACAAGTTATTGAACAGGCATTGCGGTCTATTGGGGCACGTATTAAATTGGATCAGCCAGTGAAAAAACAGGCATTGGCACTCCTGCATCAACTCATAGATGCACAACTTATTCCAATCGCACGGGCACGAATGAAACTAAGATGTATTGCGCCAGATACAACTTCACTCGATAAACTTGTGGATTGGTGTAAATGTAATGAAGCCACAATTGTAGAAGAAACAACGAACACAACTGGTAGTAATAATAATAATAATAATAATAATAATAATAATAATAATAATAATAATAGTAATAGTGGAGAAGGAGAAGAAGGAGAAAGAAGAGGTGATAATGTATCTTCGCAGCCTCCCTCACTCTTAATTCTCCTTCAACCGCACTTATTCCGTGAAATTGAGAAATTTGTGAAGACGGAACTTCCACCGGGAGGATCTGTACATATGGTGGAGAGTGCCTCTATGAACTTAGGGGATGGGGATCTTATGATGGATGCAGACTTAATTGCACAGGCCAACACACACGCTAGTTCCCCAAGCAACACTGGGAATGATTATAGCAGCAGCCACAACACAGGCGGAGGTGGGAGTAGCAGTCATAATAATAATAATAATAATAACACTCCACACAATGGTGGAAACAAGGGTGGGAAACGAGGGAAAAAAGGTGGTAAGAAACAACATGGAAAACATCATAATAATAATGATGAAGATGATGATGATAATGATAATGGTAATAATAATAATAATAATAATAATAATGATGATGACAAGAATAAAGATCGCCAGACTTCCACCACGGCCAATCTCACATCCACTCCTCCGTTAAATGATGATGAGAATGAAGAAACACTACAGGCGGCACTTCAGAAATTGGGCCTAAATGAAATGGGCGGCTCCTCCGACGAGGACACAGATGCCAAATCTAAACGCGGTAAGAAAAAGACAAAACGACGACAAACTGGACAACAACAACAACAACAAACAAAAACACAAAAAGAGGTGAAGTTTGATATTCAAGAGGGAAGTGATGATGAGGTGCTCGTAAACCGCAAACAACGCAAACAAGCGGTGGCAGCAAAGGCGAAAGAAGATGAAACACACCAAAACTATGATGATGATTATGAATATAACTACGAATACATGGAGGAAGATGAGGAAGGTCATGGGCACTAACACAGTGTGGTTAGTGGTGGAGAGAGGGATATCTTTTTTTTTTCTTTATGTTGTTGTTCTTCTTTGGTGAAAGTAAAATCACCAAGAAAAGAAAAAAGAGAAAGATAAAGAAAGATAGAACCCTTTTTTATATTTTTCGATGACTCTTCTCATCAATGTATACATGTATTTGTTTCTTTCTTTCTTTCTTTGGTTAGTTGATTAATGGATTCTTTATTATTATCATTAGTCTTACTATTAAGGTCTTTTGTTTTTATTGCACCCGTGAGTAAAAAAAAAAAAAATGAAAAGATTGAAAATATGTCGTTTAATGGATATTATTATACATAAACCCAAACACACACATACACAAAAAAAAAGAAAAAAGAAAGAGCCATGTGCTTTAAACTTATATCATTATTTTTCTTTGATCATATATATCTCTCTACGTATATTTGTTTGTTTCTTTGTTTATTTGCGTATTATGTTTCCATCATTTCTTTTCTCTCTTATTCTCTCTCTCTCTTTTTCTTTCTATAACAATGTATATCTACCATCTTTTTTTTTCTTTCCCTTTCCTTCCCTGGTTGTTGTTTTTGTTTTTTTTCTCTTTTCGTTATTATTATTGTTGTTCTTCTTTAGTCTTCCGTTTCCTCCACTCCTTTCAGCCACATTACCTGATTCCACAAGGCGGAGGATATTTAGACTGCATCGCTGGAGAGATATATATATAATGTGGAGTGCACTGAGTGAACTTGTCTCTCCTCCAGAGGCTGTGGCGGCAGTCATCACAAGCAGAACAACAGTGGATGTATCGATGAGTTCAGAGAATAATATTAATAATAATAATAATGATAATAACAATAATAATGATAATAATAATAATGATAATAATAACACTATGCCTATTGATCATTTGTCTAAAGATACCGAAACCCATACAATGACGACAGCGACCATAGACACAACGGCTGCTCCTGCGACTGTTGTGAAGGCGGAATTGAAATCTCCTGGAAAAGAGATACAACATCAGGAGGAAAAGGAAAAGAAAGAAGAAGTAGTAGAGAATAATAATAATAATAATAATAATAATAATAATAATAATAATAATTCTAAATCTAATGAAATCTCAATAACGTGGGAGGAGTTTTCCCGTCAACGCTTACATACCGCCTTCTTCTACGGTAGTCTCTTAATTCCTGGATTCGTAGGCTCTCAGCAGTGTCTATCCTCTGTCTCATCACATGGAAGTAAAACCCAAAATGTTGTCGATCTGGACTTGTGGAACCGCTACTGGTGTGCCTTTTCAGATAGTCTGGCCTCTTATATCGATGATCTTCAGGAGTATTTAGGCAAGCAAGAAGTAATAGAAAAGAAACGTTGTGTGCTTGTGGCTGCATCTCTAACAGTAGAGACAGATAACGAATTATTTCAAAATAAACTCGTCGGCTATGCCCGTTCTTTTGGGGCACTGGAGTCTGTTAGTCGTAAGCGAAGTATTGTCATGCTGCAGTTTACTCTTCCCCGCTCAGCAGAGATGTTTGCAGCGTGGGCATCTTCACTCACTCTTGACGATTTATTCCCTGAAAGTTATTTCTTAGATGCGAATAATATTCATAATAGCAGAAGAAACAGTAATAGCAAACTTGTCGTTCGGCTTGCTTTACAAGAGAATCACAAATTAACATCAACGTTACAGGTAGGGACGAATGTTGTGCTTTCAACACCATTTGTAGAAGGTTTGTTTAAGGGGATTTTTGATGCTGAATCCGTGAGATATCATGCGGGTTCATTCCTTATTCGTTTTGCATCTATTCAAGCAGCAAAGCTCGCCCTTCATACCTTGCAGCGGTCATTTGTTGAAGTTTTTGGATTGGAACTTTCATTTTCTGAGGTATCGCAACTTCATGATACTCGAACGTCTCATGTTGGAGAAAAGACGAAGAGATCAGGGAGTAACGCGTCGTAACAAAGGCCTACAAGATATCTTAGTTTATTCTTAAGAAGGGTTATTCCAATTTTGTTGTTGTTGTTGTTGTTATCATCCCTTTTTTTTATCTTTCTTTTTTTTTCTTTCTTTTTCTCTGTTCTACTGCTGCTGTTGTTGTTGCTGTATGCTTTTCTGTTTTCTCTTCTCTCTTAAACTTTAGGTAAATAGAAATAAATAAATAAATAAAAAGAAAGAAATTCGTATTTTTTTTTTCAAATGTTCAAACGTTGGAATATTAATAGTAGAAGAACCAAAGAACGCCGCCGTAGTCGTTATGATATTATCATTCTAGCCATCGTATTAGTACTACTGGTGATATGGTTACTTCTATCAGCTCAAGTCTATCATAACGTAGAGGATGGGGCGGGTAATGATAAACCACTAGGGGAATCCACAAACATTAGAGATGCAAATAACAATAGTGGTCATCTTCCACACCGTCAACGTTCCTATACTCCTCCTCTCTTTGTAGATGGAAACATACCGCCTAATGTGAACTCTATTTTTCTTCCTCATCGCTATCCTGTACATGAGAATTTACCAGGGAATTCTTCAGATATTACTGCAGCCCTTTATGAAAAGAAAGTCACACATCAAGAAGAGTGCTGGAGAAGTTCTTCTCAATCACCCATATTCCCATCACCACCAAGTTTAATAAAGGAGCAATTACAACCTGTTTATGTTGAAAAATCTGATTTGTTATTGCGACAAGAATTTCAGTTTTTAAATAATAATAATAATAATAATAATAATATGAGAAATAATTCTCTTAGTAAGAATGAAACATTCTATTTGGGTTATGATACTCCTTCTTCTTTAAATAATAAAGAATCTCCATGGTGGGTTTCTAGTGGGTCTCATCTACCTTGTACTGCATCTATTCAACGACGACTGTATGAATATGAAAATTTAGCTTCTTGTGAAGAACGAACATTTTTACTTTCTGATATTAAAGCTGGTGGATATGGTCTTGGTGGATCTCTTGTTTTACTCGCCTTTGATTTTCTTAATGCTATGATACTTGGTAGAACTTTGGTAATTGGTGCTCCTTCTACCGTTAATAGATGGAAATTTCTTGCTGAAGGTTGTTTTCAAAATGGGATACGTGCATTAGATTGTTTCTATCTTCCCCCAACGCGATGTAATGTATCTAATGAACCTATTCATAATGTACGCACACGAACACAAGCGGTGCATAGTAGTGCTCGTGTAATACGCAAAAAAACTTTTGAAATGCCTGATTTGAACCGAGATAGTATACCAACTGATGAAGCCTTCTTTGGACCTGGTTATCAAGAATGGAGTTGTTATCCAGAGTATCTTAATTGGATAAATAATCCAGCAAATATGGTGGTACAGGGAACTTTTAAAAGTGGTATAGATACTAGACTTTATTTTATGTTGGCTCAAGTTTTTATGTACCTAACACGTGCTCCACAACCATGGTTTCAACAGATGATTTATCATCATCTTTCTCCACTCGGTATTTTATCTACTCATGAGAATGAAATAATGAGAAAGATTAATAATCAATGCACTATTTATATTCAAGATCGTGGAGAGGAAGGAAAAATGAGAGAATATTATAACGTTTTTGGTTGTCATACGGTTGGACTTTCACTTTATAGAGATTATGTTCGTACTATAAGTACATCTACAGAATTAAATTCTTCAAAAATTCCTTGTTCAGTGTTTGTGAGTGGTGGAACTCCATTACAGAGTTTTTTATGGCTTAAAAAACAATTAGAAGAATATTCTTATCCTGTTATGAGTACATGGAATTTGTCTACTCTATCTGCTGGAGCTGAATCCGTTAGGTGGGGAGCCAGTTCACCTGCTGCATCTTGGGTGGATATGTACGCAGGCGTTGCCAGTACAAATTGGGTTTGTATGGTACAATCAAATTGGTGCCGCGTAATTGACTTTCTTAGAATGACACATGGAAGAAAAAATTGTGGTTTTATAGATATTGGGATATTATTACTAACTTCAGTTGAATTTCGTAAGAAGTATTGTGTTATTGGAGACTTTCCAACGAAACCGTTTTCTAACGTAATTAGAAAGTAAATATTATTTATGTACAGAACATGAAATAAACAAACATTTATTTTTATTTTTGATATTTCAAGTTTAAAAGTGTCTTTAAATTATATTATTGCTTTATTTTTCCTTCTTTGCCTTTTTTGGTTGCTATTTGTATCCGTAAAAAGGGTCCACATTACTTTATGAATTTCTTTGTTTGTTTGTTTGTTTGTTTGTTGTTTGTTCTTGTTGCTGTTTTTTGCTTTATTAGCCATTTATTTTTCTTATTTACTGTAAAATATGAAAAATAAATAAATAAGCAAAAGATAATCTGTCTGTAGAATTCCTTTCTCTTTTTATGAATCTTTTCTTCATCTCTCCATCTCTCTCTCACACACACACCATATATATATACAGTTTTTTTTTCTCTACTTGATTCTATGAATGGAGATGTTGGTTCGTCTGAAGTACCTCGCTTGCCCTTTAGGAGGATTATTATTCTTTCAAGTGATGGCATGCGTTGGTTAGGCGCGGCATGTGCCATCTCATTGGCACAATCACCCATGCTTAGACCAGACAAACAAGGAGGCTGCACTCAGATTATTCTCGCCAATCAATTCAACACACCCCAAATTATTCTTTCAGGGGAGGAGTGCCTCTCTCGTGGGGTGACGTCCATTCCCTCCCTCACCGCAATGAAGGCATTATGTCAGGATATCACACACGGCACAGCTGCACTGCAGCGTGTGGGGTTTGCGGTAGACGCGGCGCAACTACCGGGAGTGAAAGCCCCACACTTTGCGGTGGATTGCACGCATGATGTGTATATCTACATCGCTGCCTGTAGTGATGCGGTGTGTGGTGATCACGCTGCCCTCCGCTCTCTCCTCTCTCTCGCCACATCTCAACAAGAGCCAACGCCTCGCACCACTCGGAATCGACATGGTGGTCGTCTTATTTTATTAACGGATGATGCCACTCGCCCGGCGGTCTCTGCGGCGGCGACCCGCTCACTTCTCCAACCCGCTGTCGGCCGCTGTTGTTGTTGGCGTTTATTTCTCGCTGGCGCCCCGCACTTCGCCCCGCCGGCCGGTGATCTCCGCCTCACGCGTGCCGTCGTCCGCCGCGGGGCCGTCGCGCGGGGGGTCCTCGAGGCCGTCGCGCTCGGCGTCGCGCTTGGAGTTCTCCGCCGGCTGCCGGCCGCCTTCCGCGACCCCCTCCCCGCCGCGCCGCTCGACCTCGCCGCCCACACCGCCCTCCTCGCCCTCGCCCTGCAGGAAGAGAAACAGAAACAGGGAGAAGCGGGGGAGCAGGAGAAATATGAAGAAGAAGAAGAAAGGGAGAGAGGAGGAGAGGGGAGAGGGGTGTTGCGGCGGTTATCGGTGGAGCCCGTCGCTGGGGAGGGGTTGGTGTGGGGAATGCTCGCAGAGTATCTGATGGATTACTACGGCAGGGTAGGCTCAACTGTCGCCAAGGACTTTCCACTGCCTCGTTTGCTAGATCCCAAGCCAACACTGCAGTTGAATGCGTCCGTTCCAGATTGGATAAATTATGGATTCTCGTTGATGATGCCATTTCAGTGCTATTATTCATATTGTGAAACTCAACGGCGTAAACAGTTAATGAGTTACTTTCCTGGATCTAAAGCGTCTAAATGTATTCAAGCAACAATTGATAATATTGATGTAACTCTTCGTGGTATCACTAGTATGGTAAAATCACATCCGTTACCCACCCAATCTATTACAACGAATAATAACCATTCTTCATCATTACCGACATCATTATTAGAAACAGGAAATGCATATTACAGTTCTTTAATTCAGGAAATTGGGTGTAATGAATCTTTACGATCTTTATATCCTCTTATTTCATTAAATTCTGTAAAATGGGATCTTTTTATCAAAGTTATTGCACAAGGAGTGATAGAACAATTCGCATGGCAAGTTTCCAATCGTTCTATTAGTTTACCTCCTCCTTTACCTCAATACCATAATGATATTGTTTTTCATGGTACTAGACGTGCACTTCCAACAAAATTGTGTCCACGTAAATTCTTTACCGATATTCACTGGGTTGCTCGATGTGGAATGTACCCTTGTGGAGTTCGTGTATCTACTGAACCAGGACTTACAAAAGAGATACAATCATGTATTTTGAAACAACCAGAAGTTTTAAAAGCTATTGATGAAACAGCAAAGGCAGAAGATTCATCTATTAGTGTAGTAGAAAAACGTTCAGAAAAAATTTTACGAAATATTGGTGATAACCTTAATCAAGTTCAAGTTCGTGCTTTTGGTTTAATCGTACGTCGTGTATTATTTCAACTTTATGATGAAGTGACTCTCAATAATGATGCCTTTGAGCGATTATATAGTGTTTTTCATACTCCACGAGTACATATTATGCTTCTTCCAGCTCATCGATCTTATGTGGATTTTCTTATTATAACATATCTTCTTGTGGCGATGAATTTTCCACCTCCTCATGTTTGTGCAGGTGAAGATTTTCTTCGAATGGGTTTTATCTCTAAACTTATGCGTGGTAGTGGAGCATTCTTTGTGCGTCGTTCATTCCGTGGTGATAAACTTTATCAATCTATATTTGGAGAATATGTACGACAACTGGTTCTTCATCATCGAGTAATGGAATTTTTTATTGAAGGAACACGTAGTCGTACAGGTAAAATGCTTTCTCCAAGACTTGGTATACTTAAATGTGTTGCAGATACTTTCTTTGAAGGACAAAATGGGGTGGATGATGTATGTATTCTTCCCATTAGTTTATCTTATGATGAGTTATTAGAAACTAAATTATATGCAAATGAGCAACTTGGTATATCAAAGCCAAAAGAGAGTCTTGGAAATTTATTAAAGGCACGATCTTTACTTAAAACTAGACATGGAAAAATTCATATACATGTAGGTGAAGTACTTTCTCTTCGGAATTTCCGAGAAAACCCATATCAATGTCCTGCCCCTTTTGAACCTATAAAGGAGAATGAAAAGATCACCTCACATATTGTAAGTAATCCAACAAAGAAATCATTCACTCCACTTCCGGTGTTAACCAATCTCGCTTGGCATATAACGCATAGTATTCAAGAGAATACCGTTATTACACCAACAGCATTACTCGCTACAATTCTTAGTGTTTTTGGAGGTACAAAAACAGGTATATTATTAGATGAAGTTTATAATCACATGGCCTGGCTACGATTACATATAGTTAAAAGAAAAGGTATTTTAAGTATGGATTCTTCAGAGGAAAATATTAAAGGTATGACAGATTATGCAATTTCTCATCTTTTAACTTTTATAGAAGTTGTGGAAAACGATACGAAAATCTTGATTCGTCAAGATATTAGTTCTTATATGGGTATTGCTATTTGTAGTAATCAATTAATTCATGTTTTTCTAGATGAGGCTGTTATTGCAGTTGTAGCATATACATTTGGTAAAGTTGATAAAAATAAAAAATCAATTCATATTCCAAAAAAAGATTTGAAAAATGAATGTGAACAACTACGTCAATTGCTTTCAGGGGAATTTCAAGATTATCTTCCCTCATGTCCCTATACCTTTACCTCATGGTTTGAAAATACCTTAACAAAACTTCAATATTTTGCTGCGGATGATGATGATGATAACGATAGTAGTAATAATAATAATAATAATAATAATAATAATAATAATAATAATAATAAAGCGGATAATTGTGATTCTACTTGCAATTATACATCGGATCAGCAAAATACCATATCTTCTTATAGAGGAAGTACACCTCATAACTCCATGAATAGTAATAATGAAAAGAAAACAAATGAAAACGAAGTATTATCTTTAGGATCTAATGATACCATTATTATTATTATACCCATGACGAAACAGTTTGGTCTCTTAAATAGTATTTTATTTCCTTTTCTGGAGTCTGCGTATATTATTTCCCTTGCTCTCTCTGCTATTATAAATTCGGGTGGGGAGAGGGAATTACGTAAAGGTCCTTTCTTGAAGGCCTCTCGCAAAGTTGGTTTAGATTTATATAATTCCAATCGACTGGTTATGTTTGCCAGATCCTGCGGGAATGATTCCCTTAAAAGTGCTCTCGAAGGTATTGAGAGGTTTACGTCTCTGAGGAATGATATCAGTGCGAAGGAACCGACGTATTTACTTCCCTCTACTCTCCCTTCCTCTACGATATCGGCAGAGATACAGGGGCTTCTGGAGAAGTTGAGAAGATTTCACTCCTACTTTATGCTTCTTCATTCGGAAGAGAAGGAAAGAGAAGAAAAGGAAGAGGAACAGTCAACGAGGGCTCTTTTTCTAACTTCCTATCGAGAGTTTCTCGCAGCAACAAAACAATCTGCAAAGATATAAAAGATTTGTGGTGAGGTGAGAGAATAAATAAATAAATGAAAAGATCATATTTACATAAAGGGAGAGAAAAAGAGGATGTGGTTGTGTTTTTCTCTTTTTTTTTTTTTCTTCAATTGCGTTATTAATATATATTTCTCTCTCTGTGTGTGTATGTATGTTTCTTTGTTTGTTTGTTTATTTATTCTACCTAGGTACTATTACTAACAATGGGTGTACCTTTTTTTATATTTTTCTGTTAGCGAATGATCTTTTGAAAACGGCGGCCTATAATTGTAAATAGATCAGCGAAGTAATGTTTCCAATTATGTTCATCGTCTTTTTTTTTAATCTTCTACTTACATCTATGGCCCTTTTCTTTTTTCATTTACTTATTACTTCTTTTTTTTCTTTTTAATTCAAAAATATTCAATATTTATTATGAAATTAAAAACAAATACAAAAACGAAAAAAAAACTAATAATATTAATATGAAACGTTTGATGGATGAATGGATGTGAAGTATGGGTAAGAATCCACGGAAAAAGAAAATGTGATGGCGAGAGAAACACGAAAGAAATATATATATAATCATCATTAATGATAACGATAATGTTATTCGAAGAAGATTGGTCATGTTCTTGTTGTAGTTGTTTTTTTTGTGTGTATGTATGTATTTGTTTGTGTTGCGAACTCATCACCTTTATTGAGTATATCATCACATATCTTATCTGATATTGCACTATTAATACGAATTACTTAATCATTATTATTACCTATATATATATATATATATATATATATATATTATTTATATAAATAATATAGATAATATCTCTGTTTTTCTTTTTTTTCTTTGTATTTATGAATGACGTTTACCTTTTTTTTTATTTTATATTCTCCTCTTGGTTTTCTTTTTATTTGTTTTTTTTTTTAGTTCTTTGTATATTGAATAGGGACTTAAACCCCCCACAATAAAAAAAAGTAAGTAGACTTTTTTTTTATTTATTACTATTTCTAGTCTCCCTGTATCTCTGTATTTAAGGAGGAAGAGGAGGAGGTGTGAAAAAAAAAAAAAAAAAAAAAAAAAATCTTTTTATACTTTGAGAGATGATGATGATGCTATCACTACGCCGTGCATGGAATAAATCTCGTATGGCTTTATGGGAGGTTTTCTTCCCAGAAAGATTCATTTCATACATTGATCCCTTTGTTCGTCTCATCTTTACACTTTATCATCTTCCCTTCATTGCCCTTATAGTGGCTATTACCCATAGTGAACTGGAACGTATTGTTTGGGTTCTCATTGTTCCCGTCGCCCAAGAAATGGAGAAACAGCCTTACAATTCCTCTCATATGGAAACTTTCCTTCTTGGATTGTATGATATCTTTCGTAGTATTTCACCATTCTTTACACTTGGTTTGGCTGTGGCTACTGTGGGGCACAAGGTACTTAATTCTGTGGTGGAGACCATGGTAGATGCGCATTGTACACATTGTGGAAAACATTATCCACTCTTGGCAGCTAGATTAGCATTTGTAATGGAAAATAAAGAAAGATATACAATATTCCTGGTGGTATTCTTTCTATTAGTATCTATAGTACTTTCTATTCTTCATACCAATATACTTTTAGTTTGGACAGTACGTGAACCTATTGTCATGACTAGTTTATGGTGTATTATTGCTGTACAATTTTGTTTTGTTGTGGGATCCTTTTTAAGTCATAAATCCCTACCTCCTAAAGTATTAGAATGGAGAGAATTAGATGTTGTTGGGGATGTTACCTTTACAAGATATATTTGTGATGTTTGGTGGAGAACGTATATTCAATATATGCGGTATATTGCTGTAGAGATGGTTATCGCTATTGCAGGAATATCTCTTTTTTATAGAGGTCCTTTATATGTTCTTTCAT
>NW_021639843.1:765137-770682 GCF_002087225.1 Trypanosoma theileri | reverse complement strand
AAAAAAAAAAAAAAAAAAAAAGAAATCTCTTTTTATACTTTGAGAGATGATGATGATGCTATCACTACGCCGTGCATGGAATAAATCTCGTATGGCTTTATGGGAGGTTTTCTTCCCAGAAAGATTCATTTCATACATTGATCCCTTTGTTCGTCTCATCTTTACACTTTATCATCTTCCCTTCATTGCCCTTATAGTGGCTATTACCCATAGTGAACTGGAACGTATTGTTTGGGTTCTCATTGTTCCCGTCGCCCAAGAAATGGAGAAACAGCCTTACAATTCCTCTCATATGGAAACTTTCCTTCTTGGATTGTATGATATCTTTCGTAGTATTTCACCATTCTTTACACTTGGTTTGGCTGTGGCTACTGTGGGGCACAAGGTACTTAATTCTGTGGTGGAGACCATGGTAGATGCGCATTGTACACATTGTGGAAAACATTATCCACTCTTGGCAGCTAGATTAGCATTTGTAATGGAAAATAAAGAAAGATATACAATATTCCTGGTGGTATTCTTTCTATTAGTATCTATAGTACTTTCTATTCTTCATACCAATATACTTTTAGTTTGGACAGTACGTGAACCTATTGTCATGACTAGTTTATGGTGTATTATTGCTGTACAATTTTGTTTTGTTGTGGGATCCTTTTTAAGTCATAAATCCCTACCTCCTAAAGTATTAGAATGGAGAGAATTAGATGTTGTTGGGGATGTTACCTTTACAAGATATATTTGTGATGTTTGGTGGAGAACGTATATTCAATATATGCGGTATATTGCTGTAGAGATGGTTATCGCTATTGCAGGAATATCTCTTTTTTATAGAGGTCCTTTATATGTTCTTTCATCTTCTTTGGAACTTGCCATGTATTTAAATCTACCTCTTCTTGTAGGACATGCTGTATTATCTATATCTACTACTATTATGAATCTTCAATGTTCATTTCGTTGGTTACGGCGACACTTTGATGTTATACTTCCCGTTTTATTACTTGCTTTTCCCTATCAAATTATGCTTTTACAATCTATGTTCTTTTTTCGTAATCATTGGAGAACTGTTTTTATACTTACAGGGGTAAGTGTCCTTCTTTGTGGTAGAGCCGTGGATCTTGTACGAGAGTTTGATGTCAGTAAATACGGTTCTGTTCATTGGAAACGGGTAAAGGATGAGTCACTTTTACCACCTTATCTTTCTATTCTATTGGAAGATGCGTATGAGCGAAAAACAACACAGGTGGGAGTGGTAAGTCTTGATATGTTTATAGATATGAAAGGGATGATGATTTATAGTAAAGATGAGGAAATACCTGTAAAACGCATTCAGGTTCATCCCTATGGAAATGGAAAATCTTTTCTTCGTAATCCACGTTTTTATACTTATACAGTTCCACGTTTATTATCTGTTCAAAGTTCAGGATATATTGCTGGTGAATATTTTCGTAAAGCACGTTCATTTCTTAGACATGTTACTTCTCTTATGTTAATATTATTTACAGGTTTAGTTTGTGGAATGCTTTTACAAGCCGCTTTTCCACAACTTCGTCCCTGGCCTGTTCGAATTTATTCTACTGAAAATAAAGATGCATTATTATTGGATCATATTGTAGTTCGTATGGGTTTATTTTCTTCTTCTTCTTCTTCCTCTTCTCAAAAGGGGGCAATGATTTCAAATTTACCTTATATCTCTTCTTCAAGAGAATCACCATTTTCTGCCTTTATGTGGAATAATGTTAATAATACTAATAATATTAGTAATAATATTAGTAATAATACTAATAATATTACATTATTAGGGGATGATTGGTATCCTTCTTTATGTACAAGAAGTTTTTATGATGTTTCTATATGGGAAATTTCTCTCCTTGCGTTGGCACCGTATTTATTTTATGAGGATGATGTAAAAGAATTATTACAATTTATGTCTATGCATATGGGAACAGATTGGAGAATTCGTGAACGGCATGGTACAGATTGTATATCCACAGATTCATCTAGAAAACCAACTGGTTGGGATGGATATTATGAATTTTATAGTGCTAAGAATGATCTCTCTGTTATTTCTATACGTGGAACGGATATGACATCTTTTAAAGATCTTCTTATTGATGTGAATATCTATTTTGATGTTGTTCTCTATCATATATTATCTAATATTGTTCCAGGTGCGGTTATTTTACCTTCTGAATTTGTAGCCGATCTTCTTCGTTTGGCTTCTATACCCGCATCATCTAAACAACGAATAGAAAGTTGGAAATCTCTTACTAAAAGTCAAAATTCAAGTCTTCGTTTTTGTGCGAATAATAATTATGGACGTGATTTTTTCGTGGATGTTTATAATCATCTTTCCTATATTGGAACCCGTCCTAATCCTCCTAAACATGTTCTTCTTACAGGTCATTCATTAGGTGGAGCTGTGGCATCTATTATTGGAAGTCAAATGGGTATTAAAGCTGTTGGTTTTAGTGCCCCTGGTATTGCACTTTCACGAAAAAAGTATAATATTGATCTTTGGCGTATTCATAAGTACGTGGTAACTGTTATCTCTTCTCATGATATAGTTCCTATGATTGGTGGAAGTGGTGGAGAGGAACATCATGTTGAGTGTTTAGCAAAGACACGGGAACTTTGTCATGCTGTGGAATTTCTTGTTGGGACTCTGTGGAGATCCTGTGAATCTATTCGTTCACGTTATCCCTTAATTAAGGCCGTTACATAAGATATATATATATATACATGTACAAAAGTATAGGGTGAATTTCACTAAGATGGAAAAAGAATAAAAGTAATGAAAATGTTTCAAGTTGAAATAATATTAATAACTATGTTTTCTATATATATATATATATTGCGACCTTCTTTTTTTAGGCTTTCGTGGGAGGGGGAAAATTAAAAATAAAATAAAAATAAAAATTGCCTGAAATAGTCTCATGTCTTAATATTTCCCGTTTTTACCCATTATTGTTATTACTGTTGTTTTTTTGTTCTTCTTTGTTTGAAACAGTAACAATGAAAAAGAAAAGAAATCTATCTTTATTTTTTTTTTTTATTCTTTCTCTCTCTCTCTCTCTCTCTCTCACTCAAGAAAATAAAAAAAGAAAGGAAATATACAAAAGATAAAAAAAAAAAAGAAAAAATGGTTTCCTCAGGAAAGTGGCTTTTAGAACGTAGCGATGGTTTTGTTGTAGAAATTAAAGACCCTGATGTCTCTGTTTTCTTTGGAAGGGATAAAAAACTCCCACAGTCGCAGCGGATAGATGATAAATATATTTCACGACATCATTTTGTAGTAGAATTGAAACCACCTTCTTTATTTATTAGGCAACTTGGAAAAAACCCGACATTTTATTCAAAAGAATTCTTGCAGTTGCCACCTAGTTCTGATACAAAGAATAAAAACTTGGAATTTCGTCCTTCTTGTGATAATCTTGAAAAGGTTGATAATGTTGTGGTAAGTGAAAATAATATTGTTTTAGTTCCTTGTGAAGTTAAAGGAGAATCTAAGTCTCTTACTGGTGGTAAAGAGAAGAAATTGGAACCGTGTACACTTCATTTTCCTGAAGAATTAAGACTTCCTGAATTTACTGTACGATATATTGTTTCAAATTTAAACAAAAATGAAGAGACAACTCCTAAAGCTATACCAATTGTTCCTCTTAATTATCACAATAATAGTGAAGATGAGGATGAGGATGAAAAAGAAAGTGGAGAAAAACTAGCAGCTGCTCGTAGTTGTCGTGGAATATTAGACGCCGTTCTGCATGAACAAGAGCAAAAGGAAAAGGAAAAGGAAAATTTAGAAAAGAATCAGAAAGAAGAAGGTGGTGATCATAATAATAATGATAATAATAATAATCAAAATAATGGGGAAGAAGGGATAGAAAGGGAGAAGAAAATCCCACGTATGGAATAGGTGTAAGAGTTTTTTTTTTTTTTTTTTTTTTTTTTTTTTTTCCCCTCTATACTTTACCTAATTTTTGTTAAAATTGGGTAGTTGAAAAGGAGGGATATAAAAATCTCCTTTATTTCTTTTAGAGTTATTGGTGGAAATTTATATTTTAACAAAAATAATAAATTATTGGTCTTGCTCTTTTCGTTTACGACAGAGCGAGCGTGGCGCAGTCGGCAGCGCGTGGGTTTCATAATCCCAAGGTCGTGAGTTCGAGCCTCACCGATCGCATTCCTTTTCTTTCTCCCAGAAATTTCATAATCATAATCATAAAGTTTCTTACTCTTACATTATGCGGTGAGAAATTTTTGTGTGTGTGTATGGCACTTTTGGTTCGTTGCGCCATTATTTACCTGTTCATGATGACTCACTAATAATAATTGAAAAAAAAAAAAAAGTCTTGGCAAACTCCTGGTCTTCATTTACTCTTTCTTTCTCTTTCTCTGTATACTTTTTTTTTAGTTAGTGCTTTTTTCTGTGTGTGTGTGTGTTTCAAGAAGAACGTCATATAATATAGATATAAAAAACTCAGTTTTTTTTTTTTTTTGTGTGTGTGTGGATTCGCTTAAATCTTTTTTTTTTAAAAGGCACAGGTAGGAGGAAGAAGAAGAAAAAAAAAAGAGTATAAAGTAAATTTGCTTACAATGCCCGATTCACCCACTCCACAGTGTGTTCGTCGTTTACAAAAAGAATTATGTGAGTTATCTAAAGAACCGAGTTCATTTTGTGTAACTGCTCCTTCACGTCAAACTATTTTACGTTGGTATTTTATTCTTAATGGTCCACCTGGAACACCATATGAAGGAGGTCGGTACCTTGGTAAATTAAAGTTCCCTTCTAATTACCCATTAAAACCACCTGATATTTATTTACTTACACCTAATGGACGTTTTAAGACTGATACAAGTATTTGTCTTACTATGAGCAGTTATCATCCAGAAAATTGGACTCCACTTTGGGGAGTTCGTACTATTCTTACAGGTTTACTATCTTTTATGACGGATGAAGAAGAAACTACAGGTAGTGTAAATTGTACGGTAGCGCAACGCAAACTTTATGCTGCAGAAAGCCGTCGTTTTAATGTAGAACAAATGGTAATTTATAAAGAAACTTTTCCTGAAGAGTATGAAAAAGATTTAGATATTTTAAGAGGTAAACCTGAAGGAAAAGATGGAATTGAAGCAGGCGATAAAAATGGGAACATTGAAAATACCAATAATAATAACAGCACTAATGCAGAAATAGGAAGAAATATGGCACAACATGGCGGTGCAAGATGGAATGGTTTAGGTGCAGCTCTTGCAGCCCTTTTTGCCATGGCCATGGGAATTTTTTTCTTCAGGAGATAGGAAGAGAAAAGAGGAAAAGCGAATAAAGAAGAAGAGGAAGAAGAAGAAAGGAAAAGAAAAGAAAAAAAAATTAAAAAAATTTTTTTTTTTGTTTTGGTTTATGCATCATTAGTGTTGCAAAGTTTTTTTTTTTTCTTGCTGCATTTCTTTTTTTTTATTATTATTGTTATTATTTCCGGCTTGATTGGAGAGAGGGAAGGATGTTTCAGCCGAAAAGGAACCAACCGCGACCCCCCCCCCCCCC
>NW_021639843.1:762363-764732 GCF_002087225.1 Trypanosoma theileri | reverse complement strand
CGCTCGGGCTTTCGTTAGGAAATGGGCGAAAGAGGTGGGGGGAAACAAAGCCAGGTAAAGAAACTAAAAAAAAAATTATTGGGAGAAAATGTAGAAAAACGTTTGACGGTGGTGGGGTTCGAACCCACGCCTCTACGAGACCAGAGCCTAAATCTGGCGCCTTAGACCACTCGGCCACACCGCCACGGGTTCCCATTGTGTTTTCCTAATTATTTAGATTTTAAAATAAGAGTTTTAAGAAAAAAATTTTTTTTTTCATATAAATCTTTTTCTCATCCCTCCCCTATTTTTTATATATATATATAAAAAAAAACTTTTTTTTTCATCCTTCACATAAGTCGACATACCCAAGTGGTTACGGGGTTTGACTTGAAATCAAATGCGATCTCGCGCGCAGGTTCGAACCCTGCTGTCGACGGTTTTCGCAGAAAAATTTTTTTTTTCCCGCATCCCTAGTAAATAATTTCTGAAAGGGGAAAGAAGGAAGAAAAGAAAAAGAAAAAAAAAGGAATGCGATCGGTGAGGCTCGAACTCACGACCTTGGGATTATGAAACCCACGCGCTGCCGACTGCGCCACGCTCGCTTCGATCATTCTTAGAAAGTTTCTAAGAATGTTTATATAAAATATAATTTCTCAGTTCAATAGAAAGAAATTCATCGAACGAGTAAAGAAAAGAGGAGAGAGGGAAAGAAAAAAAAATTCCGATGCCGGGGATCGAACCCGGGTCTAGCGGGTGAGAGCCGCTTGTTCTAGCCACTATACCACACCGGATATGATGAGCCCTAAAAAAAGGGATTCATTATGATGATGTTTTTTATTTTTATTTTTTTTTCATTTTTCTAATAAAAGGATTTTACCCACCACCCCATCCCACCCCACCCCCAATTGGAAAAATTTCATACCAAAAATCAGAGCGAGCGTGGCGCAGTCGGCAGCGCGTGGGTTTCATAATCCCAAGGTCGTGAGTTCGAGCCTCACCGATCGCATTGTTTTTTTTTCATTTTTTTTTTCTTTCTTTTTTCCCCTTCAGATTGCTAGGGGTTTTTTTTTTTTTTTTATTTATTTTAAAGATAAAACGAGTAAACTATTCAAAAAAAAAAAAAGAGTTCGCCATTTGAAAAAAAAAAAAAAAACACTATTTATAGCGAATGGGTACCAACCGTTTTTTTTAAAACAAACACACAGACAAGAGTGAAAGAAATAAAAAGTATTAAATCAGTTTAACGGCAATGCCAATAAATCGTGAAAGCCGTTTGCTTTTCTTTCTTTTTGGAGTTCCCTGGAGATTATCGGGGTTGGGTGCCACCGCATTGGGTTCAAAGGGTTTTTTTTTCCCACTTCCCGCCAAAGCAAAACCCAACAATTCCCATGGATTCTTTTTAAAAGATGCCGCAAAGAGAGGAAATGGCATTTTTTTTTTTTTGCGATTCTGATGATTTAGGGTTTTGCTTAAAGGGAAAAAAAATGCTTTTCACGAAAAAGAGAGAACGCCTGGGGACCCCGCGCTGATGGAAATCAAACCGCAATAAGGAAATTAACTTTTACAATTTAATTTTGTTTCTTTTTCTTATCCCTGCAGTCTCTCAAATAGAGAAGTTTGTAAAAAGAATTTCTTAAAATTTCCATTTTGTTTGTTTTTCTTTTTTTTTGGGGGAGAAGGCATAAAAAAAGAAAGAATATGTTTCCTTAACTCGGGAAACCCTGCGAAACAAATTAAAAACAAAAACAAAAAAGAAATAAATATATTCTATAAAGTTCCTATGAATTCCAAGAATAGGATTCCATGACAAGAAGTGTGAAAAAAAAAGAAAACATTAGATATTAAACTCTCTATTCTACCGGAAGATTCACCTGGCAGAACTAACAAATTGGTTTTTATATAATCTTCTTCTTCTTCTTCTTCCTTCTTTGATGGAAGGGTTCTAAATGGTTATTGGATAAAGGGAAAGGAGAGAAGAATGGGGTAGTATGGAAAAAAAATCGACAAAAAGCAAAAGAAAAACCATTCCTTCCGGCCGGAATCGAACCAGCGACCCTGTGATATCTGCTTTTAAATTCTACAGTCACATGCTCTACCAATTGAGCTACAGAAGGTACGAGAAGAAACTAATTATTTTTTTTATAATAAAGGATTTAAAAATTATCCAATAAAAATTTTGGAGAGATTTCTTTTTTTTCTTTTTTTTCTCATCATTCAATCAGGTATCCTTTAATAAAATACAAGCGCTGGTGGTCTAGGTGGTTATGACGTCGCTTTAACACGGCGAAGGTCCCGGGTTCGAGTCCCGGCCGGCGTACTTTTCGGGAAAAAAGAATTCCTTTCCATTTTTAACGGAACCCCTCTCTCTTTTTTGGGGAAGCCGCCTC
>NW_021639843.1:754930-761718 GCF_002087225.1 Trypanosoma theileri | reverse complement strand
TTTTTTTTTTTTTTTTAACTTTCAAGATAAGTTCGAAATTCCTTCGTCATAACAGGGCGATCGCCTAATACAAGCCATATTTCTCGTGCTGAAAGAGTTTCTTGTCGCATTAAAAGAGCAGCTAAAGCTCGTGTTTTTTCAATATGTTGTCCCAAAATTAAACGTGCATTTTCTAATGCAACAGTTATAAGTTGAAGAACAGATTCATCAACAGCATCTTCTTTTATTGGACCAAAAGGTTTTTGAATACTATTAGAATCACTTAAATCATATCCAAAATGACCTATATTTTCTGGATCCATTCCATAACTACAAACATAAAATCTAGCTCTATCTGTAGCAGTTTTTAAATCTTCTGCAGCAGAAGAAGAAACATCTTGAAAAAAATATTCTTCAGATACATATCCTCCCAATTTTGCAACTAAATTTTGCATTAATTGTTCTTGAGTAGAAATAAATGCTGTTTGTGGTAATTTTTGAGTTACTCCAGTTCGATGACGTCCTCTTGGAAGAATAGTAGTTTTAATAACTGGATCTGTTTTTTCTTGAAACCAATGAAGAATAACTATACCTGCTTCATGAAAAGCAATACGTTCTCTTTCATTTTCATTTAATTTTACAGCACTCCTTTCTAATCCTACTAAAACTCTTTCTACTGCTTGATGAAAATGACGATGTGAAACAAAATCTTTTTCTTCTCTTGCAGCTTGAATAGCAGCTTCATTACAAATATTAAATATATCTGCACCGCTACATCCTGGAGTAAGAGCAGCAACTGCTTCTGCATAACCATTTAAACTACTTGAAGGTTCAAGTTTTAATGGTTTTAAATGTAATTCTGCTATAGCAACTCGATCTTTATGTGAAGGTTTTTCTAAAGTTATTTTTCTATCAAAACGTCCTGACCTTGTTAAAGCATTATCCAATATATCTGCTCGATTTGTAGCTGCTAATATCATAATTCCAGTAGCATCTTTAAAACCATCTAATTCTGAAAGAAAAGCATTTAATGTACCTCGAGAACTTCCTCCACCAGATTCAGATTTTCTTTTTCTACCAAAAGAATCAATTTCATCTACAAAAACAACACAAGGTTTACATTCATGAGCTTGTTTAAAAAGTTCTCGAACTCTTTGAGCTCCAACTCCAACATAAACTTCTTCAAATTCACTTCCAGTACAACTAAGAAAAGGTACCATAGCTTCTCCTGCTACAGCTTTGGCAAGTAATGTTTTACCAACTCCAGGTGGACCATCAAGAAGTACACCTTTAGGTAATTTAGCTCCAAGAACTTGATAACGAGCAGGATTTTTTAAAAAATCAATAATTTCAATAACTTCATGTTTTGCTTCTGTTAATCCTGCTACATCTCCAAGACGTGTAGAAATAGAAAATTCTCGTTTAAAATTAAATCGACTCTTCTCTGCTGCTACAGATGCTAATTTAGCAGAACCACTAAAAGCTGAATTTGTCATAGCTAAAAGTGGTAAAAGGCATAATAATAACATAGGAACCCATGGATAATAGGTATGAAATAAAACAAGAATATCTTTATCTTTATCACATTCAGATTCAAATGTTCTGTAATCCACAAAACTTCTTACTCCTATAAATTCACCTTTTTCATTAAGAAAAGCTGCGGTATGTTTTGCCAAATCCACAATAACCGTTGTATAATTTTCAATATTACCTTTAATATAAGAATTGGCTGTATAAATTCTTGCCATAATGACTCCTGAAAGTAAAAAACACATAATTCCAAGAAGACGCATACGTTTCCATTTTAAAGTTTTAGCGGCTATTTGAGCTGTTAAAATACGTTCATCTGGTGACATGGCATAAGCACGATTAACAGATTCTGTAGGAATACGAGTAAAAGTCATTTTTCCTAAAATATATCTAGAGTAAAAAGCATCAAACCCTTTTGGATGACGTTTTTCAGATAATAAATTATTTGTTGAAGGTTTACTATTATTATTATTATTATTATTATTATTAGGTGAAGATGGAGATGACTTTTCTCCTGAATTTTCATTTTTATTCTTTTCATTCGTTTCTGGTTTATTTTCACCGCCACGCCCCGGCCCACTATCGCCGCCGGTCGCACAGAATTGCATCTGCGCCCGCAGCGGCACAACGAAAGGAGAGATAATACCAACACATCGCAAAGGGCGAAACATTCAGAAACCCTTTTTTTTTCTTCTTCTTTTATATATATGTATATATACACAGACAAACACAAACACACTATCTCTCTCTCTCTCTCTCTCTCTCTGTCTTACTATCTTAATATCAACACGAAGAAAGAAAGAAAGAAATCAAAAAAAAAAAAAGAGCAACAATAATAAAAAGAAGAGCAAGAGGAATGAAAAATAACTTCAAGATAGACTGTTTATTTATTTATTATTATTTAATTTATTTTATACTGTCCATATATGTAACAAATTGTCAGTTTAACTCTTTTTTTTTTTTTATGACGCTCGAAATAATAACAATAAATAATTATTATTATTAATAATAGTAATAACATCTAATCAATCAAGGTATAGTATTATTATTATTATTGTTTTTTTTTTTTTTTAAGAAGTCTTTATTATCAACAATGTTTTCGCACTACAAACGACTGTATACGAGTTATTACAGTATTCATTTCTTTTGAAGGTGCGTAAAAACGTTGTAATAACTCTACTCCTTTTTCTGCATACATTCTTCTCTTTTCTTCTGTAGGCTCAAAAAATGCCAAACGAATAAAATCATCAATAAACTCCACATGATTTTCCCCATAAAGAGTTTTTTCTGCTTCCACTTTAGCCTCAAGATGTTCTGCACATTTTACATTATTTTTTAAATGATTAAATGCCTTTGCAAGAGCCATATGTGTTTTTGGAATCATAGATTGTGGAGGTCTTGGTGGTGGACATAAATGTTCCATGGCGATGTTGTAACTCTGTGAAAGAACTGTAGCCGCAACTTCATATTGACCTTCACGTATTAAACGACAACCTTTTTGATATAAATCCGCAGCTTTAATATAATATTCTTTTTTTTCTAAAGAAACACGTTCATCTTTATTATCCATACAAGCAGAACAATGACAAATAAAACCACATCTTTCCACAAGAGCACGTTGACGTGTTAGTGCACTCACGGCTTTATAAGTTGTCATATTATGATAAGCAATTGTTAATTCTTCTCCATTTCCAATAGATTTAATGGCACGAATAGTAAGAGATAAGGAACAATCCAATGGATTTCCAACAAAAGATAAAAAACAATTGGGATCACAAGAATGACGAAAATGACTTGTCATTATATAAATACCTTTTCCTACTAATATAGGTTTAGAATCATCCATGAAAGCTTCACCCGTTTCTGTATTTATTGTAATTTGAGAACCTGTAAAAAATCTTACATCCAATCCAGAAAGAATAACTTGACGTTGAGTCAAACGAAGACGATTCGCTTCTTCTGGAGTTAGTGCTCCTAATACTAATCCAATGAGACTCACTACCGTTTCAAATCCTCCAATCACAGCAGCGGGTTGAAGTTCTCCTGAAAAATCTCCACGAAGAGAATGAATATCAACATTTTTTTTATTTTCCATACGAAGCATACGAGATGCCAATAACGCATCTATAGGACATATTTGAAAAAATGGATTATGTGTTTCATATTGTCCATATCGTTCCCAACTAGTATTTGCACAAGATTCACTACAAAATAATCCTCGTGATATTTTTCCTCTTTTTCTATACGTTATTCCTGGATATAAAACTCGAGTGACTCGAAAACAATAACAACATCTAATTCCCCAGTGATCATCATATAAAGCATGTGCAATGGGTGTTTCTCGCAGAATTTCACCACTCTCTATACGCGTTTTCGATACTACACCTTTTTCATTTACTCCAGAAATACTTTCAATGGAAATAGGAATACTAGTATTAGTTTCCCCAGGTATAAATAATAAACTACCATCATGAATATTTTTACCATTACTATCAATAAGAGTATCAGATTGAAGAATTTTGGCCAAAACTTCTTTACCATTTGCAGATTCTATATCTTTATTAGCTGCAGCTTCCATATCTTTTGTACCTTCTTCTTCAAATCCTAATTTTTTTAAACACATTCCACGTTGTTGTAGAGCTTCCCAATTATTGGATCTCATTATCATAACAGTATGAGCATCTATAAGTGCTTCCAATATACGTTGTTGTGCAAAGAAACTTGTACTTCGATTATAAATAAGCATTTCTAACGTTACATCCTCTTTAGCATACATCATTCCACGAGTAAACATAAGTACACTTTCTTCTAATTTTCCATTTTTATAAGCTTCCATTCCTTTATTTTTCCATTTTTCTGCTTCTTCTTCATTTGTATCACACACTCCATCTCCTAATTCTTGTTTTAGTGTATCCAGCATTGTTATCACGCGTGGATCCTTCTTCTCTCGCAAACAGGCCAAAACTCCTTCTACCGGCATCGTACTATAGTGAAGGGGCAACTCCTTTGATAGTGCCAGCAGGACATTTCGCCACGGGCCGAGATTCGCATTTGCCTCTCGTCGCATTTTGGCTTGCGCTGCCGTTTCGGCGTCCACAGTGCTCATTTCTATACTTCTAAAGAAAGAAAAAACAATAATCAACGTTCTATACATTAATTATAATATATATATATATATATAGATTCATTGACAAAAAACAACAACAACAACAGAAAAAAAAAACATATACACACATATATATATATATATATATAATATATGGATATATAAATAACAACAGAAGAAAAAGAACAATATAGACGAAATGCCCTTCCCCACCACCAGCAGGAAAAAACAAAAAAAAAAAAAGGGCAAAAACGAGAAAACAAACAACCCCACATATAAATAGCAGCATGATTTCCAACATGTGAAGCCTCATTTACGGATCTCCCTTTTCCCTTTTTTGCTTGTTTGTTTCTATTATTATCTCATGGAACATACTGAAAATACATTAAACCCGTATGTATACATATATATATATATATCCCAACTATACCAAGTTCCTAAATGAAGTTTAATCCACTTCACTATTGACTCTTGTAATAATATAGTAATTTGCATTTGAATCATTTCCACTGTTCAGCTTCTCTCCACCACCTTACCAGATTCATAAAAAAAAAAAAAAAAAAAAAAACGGGAATTTGACTTATCAACCCAGAGGAGGTAAAGTAAAGAGAGCATAACTTCAAAACAAATTAATATATTTATACTAGGAGGGAAATAAAAATGTGCCTTATTATTATAATAATTACTTTCTGACTTATTTTTTGTTGTATGCACAGGCAGGCCTAGAAACAACGACGACTAGTCATATTCTCATAAGGCCATACAGATTCAATTCACAGCCTATCAACATCATAAGGGGGAAGCACACTCTCATAAAAGGAAAGAAGAAGAAGAAGAAGGAAACCAGAAAACAATCCCTTGACCATTGCACTAGTAATGATTGGAGTTTTTTTTTTTGTTGTTGTTATTGGTCTATTTTCTTTCCCTTTTACCAAGGACTTATTCGTGAGTGCCAAAGAAGCGATCACCAAAATCACCAAGACCAGGGCAGATATATTTATCTGCGTTAAGTGTCTCATCAATAGCTGCAGTGACAACCTGAACTCCTGGAAACTTTTGCATATATCGACGAATCCCTTCTGGACATGTGATGAGATTCAAAAAGATAATCTTCTCCTCTGGCACTCCGTGGTCCCGCACAAGAATCTCAGTGGCACGAATGGCACTACCTCCTGAGGCAATCATCGGATCAAGAAGTAATACATGACGACTGGCAACATCCTTTGGAATCTTTGTATAATTATAACGTTCATCTGGTCTCTTATCCTCCGTGGTTTCATCTCTTTGAATTAAAATTTTCCCAATTCGAATACCACGGCATGTTTCCCGCAGGGCGGGTTCCATGGATTCACCTGCGCGAAGAATACTGATGCCAATAATGCCATCCTTATCGGGAACGCATCCATGGTATGTGTGTCCAGTAGGCGTTATCACATCCTTCTCACACATGGGAATAAGTTCAAGTCCAGCCTCCACCACCAAACGGATAATACGTTGACTGTAAAATACAAAGTCTGTTCGTGATGTGTTCTTATCGCGAATAATAGTGAAGAGAAATCTTAATTGTTCGGATTGAGGAATCAAGTGAAATGTTGGGAATTCCTTTAGTAGTGCTTGTTCATTGAAATCAACTTTTTTGCTTTCCTTGATTGTTTTTTCAGGGGTCATTTTACTTGAACTTGGTGTTAGAAGTCCTTGTGTGTCTTATTTCGTATAATCTTTTTGCCGTTCACCCAAAAGTGAAAGAGAAAAAAAAAAAAATGGAAAAGGAAAAAAAAAAAAAAATCAATAAAAAATAAAATAAAAACAAATATCATTATCATTTTACTTGGAAAAATCATTTAGGTACATGAAAAAAACGTTCTTTTTTTTTGTTGTTGTTCTTTTCCATTTCCATCCATACAAATGTATATATAAATATATAAATATATATATATATTATCACATTACCTACATATGAGTAGCGTGACTACTACTTGCTGCTTTTTTTTTTTTTTTGCTGTCACCTGTCAGTAAGGACATATTTAATATATGAAAAAAAAGAAGGACAAGCACAAAGGTGAAAAAAAAAAAACAAAGAAAAAAAAATTTGTTTTTCACCTATCCGTTACACCTTTTCGCATCACCAAATTCGAATATACTAGTACATAAAGGCACCTCTCTCTCTCTCTCT
>NW_021639843.1:752165-754879 GCF_002087225.1 Trypanosoma theileri | reverse complement strand
TTTTTTTTTTTTTTCTTTTTCTTTACAACTACCTTCCAATCCTCAGAAGGTTTCGAAAATCCTCAAGATTAATTTTTCCATCTTTATCAAAGTCTGCAGTTTGAATGAGTAGATCCATCTCCTCACGAGAGAGTTCGCCTAGCCCAATACGCTTCATAATACCAGCAAGTGCCTCAACATCCACAACTCCTTGACCATTCGGGTCATAAATATGGAAAGCTTCCTTTACAGGATCAAACCTAAGACTTTCCGCCGCTGATGTGTGTAGGCCGTGAAAATTTTCAATGATATTCCATAAGGAATCTACTGTAAAGCTACCATTTGTGGTCTCATCAAGGAGGAACTTGAATTCTTTATTTGTCATACCAGGATAAAAGGCAGAGAGTCGCATCTTAAGATCACGTGGTTTCAGTTCTTTTTTGTTTTGCACATCAAAGAAGGCGAATGCCGCCTCTATATCTGCTCGTTTGAGGGAAATGCCGTCCTTCTTGTTCTGCTCCAGGTGTGTGATCGTGGGCCGTCTCCCTCCATTTCCACGATTGCTCCTCAAAGAGGTTTGCGATCTTCTACTGGATGAGTCCATTGCTGGAGTTGGCAATACACTTCATAAAAAAAAAAAGAATAAGAAAAAGAATAAGAAGAAAAAGAAAACGCAATCATTTTCCAATGGTTTTAGTTTCGTTTGATTTTTTTTTTTTTGTTCTTTTGTTTAAATTAGCATCTTGCTAGAACTCCCTCATTCTTATCGGTTGTAATGAACACCAGGAAAATAAATAAATAAATAAATAAAAGCATAAAAGTGATTAATAACGGTTCCCACACACTCGTAGTGTAAATAATAATAATAATAATAATAATAATAATAATAATAATAATAATAATAATAATAATAATAATCAAATCCCGAAGAAATAAGTGAGTATGTGAAACGGGTAATTTACTAAAAAAATAAAAAAATAAAGACTTGTGTCGATACCACTCTTTTATAATTATTCAAGTTGTGAAGAAAAAAACAAAAAAAAAAACAATGTGATATCTTACACTGATGCTATCGCCTCTGTCTCTGATGGAGATGAAGTGAGATGTCGTTGTTTATATGGACCACACACAGTAGTCCGCATCATGTATGCAACCAGAAGTGCCATAAACTGGGCACGTGTCTTTTGTTTATTTACCCATATCACGTCATTTTTAATTTCTTTTTCACCATTATTCATATTCGGCTTCTTATGAATACTGTTATTATGATAGTGACTTAGTATTGCACGACGTGTCACTTCTCGTTGAATACATGAACGGCGTACACGTAATATAGTGACAACTTTATCCTTTTCTTCTCTGTGTCGTCGAGTGATGAGTCCCCAATGACTGCCAGGAATATGACAACGTCGACATCTCACTTCACCTTCCCACTTTCCGTTGGATGTAGATATGAAGTTCTCATCCCATAATGGAGTAGTAGTACTCTTTACTGTTGTTGTTGTTGTTGTTGTTGTTGTTTCCTTCTTTTCTTTTTCAGTTTCTACAGTACATGTGTGAGGGGATCGCCACAACTCACCGTTATCCATTACATGTGCAGTGAGACAAGAACGGGCGAGGACAGAAATCCACAAAACAAATGTTAAACCACTATTCCCTTCTTGGGCACTTGGCAATAGTGAGAAAAAAAGCGGAGGACATCGCCAATCCACTTGTACACGTTGTGGAATGAAATCACCGTTTTCTTTTTTATTCCTTGGTATTTGTGCTAATACCGCAAGGTTTTGTTTCTCTGGTGAAAAAGTGAGTTTTTCCCATAATGCCCGTGCCTGTGCTGCGACTGACCGCATGGCTGTTCGCTGCAAGACACGATAATACCGTTTATCTCTTCCTCTATCAGTTGTACCGTAGAAGATACCGAAAAAAACATCAAGGAAGTTTAGCGGACGGGGAGATATCATTCCAGCAAAAGTACCATTAGTCCCACCTCGCTCCACAGTCTCTATTATTTGTTCTTTACTGGAGTGAATGAGATGTCGTGTGATTACAACAGGGCCAATCTCAAACCGGCAAACTGAACGCCATGAATAGTTAAGATTAGATGTATTTTCAGAGATATAACGCATTTCAATAGTTCGTTTCTCTCCTACTTTAGGAGATTTTCTTCGCACAATCCATGCCAACATATGCCGCATCCCATAAGCTCCACTGCAGAATTGCATATGCAACTGACATCCCTTACAATTTGGACAACGAACACAATTTGGGGAGTACAAATCCTTTCCTCCTATTCTCTTATCTTGTGTTACAAAGGAGAAATAGCGGTGAAGTGGAGTGATCGTAGAAGCGAGAGTACGGAGGTGTACAATACGCTCTCTTGATGGATTAGAGTTCTTATCCATCCCTCCTCCTGATGCTTTCATAGACACTCCAGACGTACTATTTTGTGAAGTTTGCGGAAAATCTGTGTTAACATCCTTTTTTCTCAACGATGAAGTTGATTCTACAGGTGTCTTTTCTGTTTCTGTTTCCCTTGTTATTGTTGTTGTTATTTTTATTGGGTTTTTTACATTCCTTGAAAAGGCGAATGTAGAGATTTCTTCTTCCTTCTTTTCCATAGCACTATCTCTACAAGGAAAGTGTATTTCTCCTCCCTTAGACTCTTGCCCACCACTAATAGTCTGGGGTATATCCAACATAAATCCAAATAACAACAAAAAAAAAAAAAAAAAAAA
>NW_021639843.1:751385-751775 GCF_002087225.1 Trypanosoma theileri | reverse complement strand
AATAATACCGGAATCATTTTTCTATCCTCTTTTCAAGGGCATCCGATATATCCAGAGAGAATCATGTTTCCTTTTTTTTTTTTCTTTCTTTTTTTCCTTTCTTTTTTTTTTCATAGATACTCCTTTTTTTTTTCTTATTTCACTCCTTCATTCTGCAAAAGTAAGAAAAGATAAGCCAACACACAAACCACACGCAGCGGGAAAGTAGAAATCAGCAGAAAGAGGAATAGATAAACTAATCCCCACAAGATGGAATTAGCAAGGGGGCAATTTGGTGAAAGCAATAGTAGAAGTCACCATCATCATTGAGAATTTTTTTTAGAAAAAAAAAAAAAATCTCTCCATGCGCAGCATTCCTGATTTAAAAATAAAAAAAAAAAAAACTCGCAT
>NW_021639843.1:715914-751056 GCF_002087225.1 Trypanosoma theileri | reverse complement strand
ATTTATCCCATCCAATACGTACCTTTGTATGTATGTATGCTTACGTACGCACTCACAAAACCCTCACCTACATAGAAATATAAATAAATAATGAGACAGCAAGACATAAAAGAAGAGATACTTGTTAGATCTTTTCGACTGTCAAAGAACCCTGTTGCTGATCTCGTTCTTTAGCTTCTGTTAGGGGTCTCTGCAGTAGGAAGAAGGCACAATGATAGACAAGTTGTTTCATACTTCGATGATTATTTGTATAAGTTGTGTCAATAAATCTTGGTGGAGAAAGAAGAACGAAACCAGTACGCTGGGCTACGGCGAGAACTTCTCCAAGTGAAAGTTCAATTGACACATCTTCAGAGGAATCAGCAAAATGATACAACAGAGGACCAACATTTACCCAATACCCTCCTGGTACAAGCAAATTGTAAATAATTTCTATATATTCCACAATATTATGGGCTGTATCAATAAAGAAACATGTGGCTACAGCATTCCAGCTCCTACGTTGATGCTGCTTTGCATAAACTTCTGTAAAATCCCCTGCCACCATAGAGAGTTCACCAAAAGCTGGTTGTTGCCCTTCGCGGAGGTTATCCACAGCTTCAGAAGCGCAGAGATCAGGAATATGCACATCCACAAACTGATCCTCACGATTTACCAAATTGCTGGTGTTATCAACGTAGGGACAAATTTTATGCTGACAAGAAGAAACAACATGATTCTGTATGTAATGACCGGCGATAAGCATGTGATAGCTGAATTCATTTGCCTGTGCGGCGAATCCACGCAGGGCCAATTCCACAGTAAGACGACAGAGTCCAGCACCAGGAACGAGAATTTTTACACTTCCACGAGTTGCCGGATCGGGATAACAATCCTCCAATGTGGCCAGTATAGGAAGATAAACAGAATTGCGTTCTGGTGCCCCTTCCGCTGACCAATCCCGCACAAATTGTCGAAGTGTGGAAAACACCTTATCAATATCCAGTGCAGTTGGTGGAGGAACATCATCCATCTGTACAGTTGTACCATTGGGCCAATAAATGTCAAATAGTTCAGATGATGCTCTACATATAGATTCAAAGAAAGAACTGTTTGTCTCAATGCAATCTAAATATCTAGAAAACAAAGAATCCAAATCAATACAATAAGACAAGTGATGTTGTTGATGAAACTTCATAAAATTTTTTAAACGAGCATCACGTGTGGAGACTGCATGTTTTCTGTAAGCTCGAAATGCATTAACAGTTCGGAGAAAACTGACATGATCATCATACATATCATCACTTTCTTCAGATCTTCGTCTCCGTAATGCTGCTGCTGCTGCTGCTTGATCCTCTTCTTCTTCTTTTCCCCGTTCTTCTGGGACGTGGGTAGCAGATGAAGGATTGTAATTATAATCATGTGAGATATCTGCGCCAAGTGGATAAGGTGGTGGTGGTGGTGGTGGTGAAACCGAATGCTGATCGTCTGCGGATATCATTCCTACTAACGTATGGGAGGGATTCTGCTAAAGCTGAAGAGTAAAGCAAGAAAGAAAATAAAAATGTATTCACTTTACGCAACAAACCAGGTCGTTCTTTTTTTTTTTTTTTTCAGTCCCCTACCCCTTCCAATTCTTCAGTAAAAAAAAAAAGAACTTACTTCTAAAAGAAAAGAGAGAGAGAGAGAGAGACGAGAAAGAAATGAAGTGAAATGAAAAAAATATATACAAATAATAAATTTCAAGAAAGAGAAAATAACCAACTACTATCAACACACATATAAAGGGAGAGTGTGAAAGAAAAAGAAAAAGAAAGAAGGGCAACAACAACAACAACAACAAGAAAAAATGACGAAATGGTAATAACCTATCCTCTGGGTATATTTGAACGGTTAAATATTCCTTTACGTCATAACACCCCATTCTCGAAGGTTAACATAATCCTCAATATCGCGTTTTAACTGATAAATAGCCTTGTAAAGAAGGTCTAGGGAGACGACTAGTCTAGCTTGTGGCTCTTCCTGTAAATCAAACCATCGTTTAAGTTCATCAGAGAGTTCTTTAGAGAAACGACTCATATTCGACTGAATCCATCCATTCGCAGCCTCACTAACATCCTCAAAAGACTTTAGGTGATCATACACAATCTGGTATTCTTTCCGAAGAATAGTGTAATTAGTCTGCGCAACAGTTAGCTGCGATAAATTTGTAATTGGCATGGATCTTAAGACCTGTTTTGTACCTGAAAGTTTCGCAGTTGTTTCAGTTTCCTTCAACTGTGTTAACACCTTCGTCACAGTTGATGGCATAGTCAAATTAATTTTTGAAAGATCACCATCATTCCATCTAATCCCACTCTGTTCCATAGAAGTAAGAAGTGTCATTGGTTTTGTCAATGAACCCGTCGTTGTTCCAGTTATATTTTTTATACCATCAGTACCACTATTATTGCTACTACCAATAGTAGCAGTAGCAGTTGTATGAATTCCACTTTCTGTTTTTTGCCTCACCGCTAATTCTTCACCCTTTCCTCCACCCAAGTTATCATCATCGTGTTCGCCATCATCATCATCATCATCACTTTGCTCCTCCTCCCGTTTTCGTTTAGAACTCCCAAGCCCTGCCATAATACCCTTCGAACAGACAGCTAACATCACATCTCGGTCTGCGTAGAGGGCGAAGCGGTCCAAGAGACTCTTGTCTCCTGCAACCTTTGGAAGAGCCAGATTTGCAACCTTCTGTTTAACTGCCTTAGAGCTATAACTCTCAATATCAACTAGTTTATACCCATCTGCCCCGAGTTCTCGCTGGCCACGTGAATTTAACACTGTGAGAACTCCAAGCACGGCATTCAACGCCTCACTATTATCTGAGGCAAACCTCTTCAGTACCTCTCTATGATCCCGTGGACCTGGTGCTAAGAAAAAGGCTATTTTAACCGCCAAGTTTCGATACTTCTGAATAACATCAGAGGCATTCATCTGTGGTGTTACTGGTAGTGGATCTGTGCCTTCTTTTGGTTCTTGATGTAATGTATTCGGTTCTCCACTCACAGGCTGTACTTTCGGTTGTACTTGCTGAGGATCCTGCACTTCTTTTGTTACGGTAGCAATTAGAGAAATCTCTGCCGATCCACTAGCCCCACTTTGCTGGTGTCGGTACGTGCGAATTCCTCCCATCTCAAGCTTGCAGTGCCACTTTACACCTCCATTTGTATCATGAAATACAACAACACTATCGCTGGTTTCTGTAAGCATTACGGTACCACTACGGATTGCATTGATGAGATCTTCAGGAAGTGTTCCTGCTGCGATTGGGTTTATCCTCATCTAGATGGTTCTAATGCCTTTTCTTCTTTTTTTTTTTGTTTGTTTTACATTTTATTCCAGATGCGTCAACAGTATACATATTGTAAGAGGGAAGAGAAAAAGAAAAAAAAAGTAATGATAGCAAATGAATAGTCTCAGGTAGTCAGAGGCTCTTCTTTAAAAAAAAAAGACCTTTTCATTAGCTGAACTCAATATATCATTGAGTATGTATATTTACACATTACATTCAGTATAAATAATAGAAATAGTGCAGTCATTATGCGTTATCTAACATATTAACCTTCGTGACCTTCCCTGTCCAATTCATTCAAAAGTTGTTGTCTGCTGTCGTCCTCATCCAAGATACTGCTTCTCCAGCGCGAGATAGTATTAGGAGCTACCTCATGCAGCGCCACCCTCACCGCCGCGATGTGTTTATTAGCAAACACACAGAGACATCGAGCAGCAGCAGTTTGAACATCATCATCATTACTTGTGGTCTGTCGACACACTAGAGGAATAAGTTCATTTGTATCAATTTCCACCACCTCTGCAAGGTAAGCCACAAGAAACAACAGACGTCTAGTAATCTTGGTATTCTTTTGGGACGCACCCTCACCATAAATTTCCAACAGTCTATTGATATCCGTTATACCCCCCGCACGATTGAAAAGAATAGCATTTGGAGCATAATCACGACAAAGACAACTGCAACTGTGTAATAGAGCAGCCACCACAGCAGGAGATTCTTCCTTTTTCAATAAAGGTAAGAGAACATCTTGCCATTGAGCTTCCTCAAAACACTTCTGCACAGCTTCGTTTAACTGAGCGGCGTGTGCAATTACCATCGCTGCTGCCTGACGGACTTGCTCACTCTCTGTAGCCAATTTATTCTTAACCAAGAAGTCCAATATGATGCGATGCCCAGACATGAGAGAAAATTCAATGGCCCAACTAATATCTTCTACCAAATCACTCATTTCCTCCAATGCCGTGAGACACTCTGACTCACTGACATCTTCACGAGTCAAAAGGGCCAAGCTTTGTTGAATCTTACGTTCTGGTGCTTCAACAGACTCCAATGCCTCTTTAAGCCACTGCATCTCTTCGGCACTTCGTTTAGGCACCTCAGTTTTCTCTTTTGGACCATTACCAACTGATGTGCAGAAGTTCAGCAATGCTGTGTTCATCGATGGATCATTAGACATTGTATCCCACCTTTTTCTTTCTTTTTTTTTTTTCTTTCTTTCTTTCTTTCCTTCCTAATATTTAATTCTTGGTTTGTGTTTGTGTGGGTTGATATAAACCACCCAGCTTTCTCCAAGTAAAAACAAAAACAACAATAACAATGAAAAAAGAACAAGATAGGATAGATCGATAAATAAAGTGTTTTTTTTTTTTTTTTTTTTTTTTTTGCTATAATTGGGTATCACCAAACGCATTACCACCATAATAACAAAATTTAAAGAAAAAGAAGAAACTCACTACCACTTGGTTGATACAAATATAGAACTCCCACATATACAGTGTAAATAGTCACGCTAAAAAAAATAAAATAAAAATAAATAATAACTTTAGTTAAGGTCATGCAAGACATTAAACAGAAGGATGGTGTTTCCTTTTATCCACCCTGAGAATCACCATGGTTGTCAGGATTTCTTTTCGAGTCTTTCTTTGTACGATATGTCAACAATCTTCTCTGAGTTTCATCAGCGTTTTCGCGTTGTTTGTCTTCATTTTCCCTTTCTAAAGATTTTTCCCCATTCTCCTCGACGTTATCAAGTATAAGAAATGTAGATGATTGTACTTGTTGTATTAGCTGTGAAACGGAAGAACGAAGTGTGGCATTTTCACGTTTTATAGCAGCCATTAAAATCCCCCGTCTCTCATAATCCTCTTGAAGAGACATAAGCCTTTCTCGCAGAAGCTCCCGTTCCATTTCTTCGGTGCGTAGCTTGCGAGCTAATGATAAAAAACTCGAAGGATCATCTTCATCCATTATGATTGATGTTGGCTTATCGGCACCTAAAATCTCCTCATTATTATTATTATTATTATTATTATTATTATTATTATTATTATTAACTGTTGTCCCATCTACAGAACGGAGACGCTCACAGAGAATTCTGCATCGGTTCTGATAAAGAAGAAGATTTTCTTCTTGCTGCTCTAGTTTTCCTTGCAGCTCAATGACAATTTCTTCCTTGCGATCCAGTTCCTCCCTAAGCATACGACTGTGTCGTTGGTATGCTAATAAACGAGCACGAAGTGAAATACCTTCACCAGTAACAGGTTCAACCCACTCCGCGGCCAGCATATCTGCACGGTCCTTCAGCGCCAATAGTTTCTCACGCAGAAATTTGTTCTCTCGTGGAAGTGCACGAAGAGAATCAAGTTCCGCTTGTTTTATGGCGAGTTCCTGTTGCAACATCTCGATACGGGCTTCTGTGGAGGTCTCCTCGTTGCTGTTTGTGGCATTTTGCCCAAGCAAGACCAAGGATTCCATTATACAGGAAGAAATGTACACACCTCTTCTTGACACAACAACTGGAACGAGTAAAAATAAAGAAAAGAAAAAAACAAAGAGAGAGAGAGAAAAAAAAGAAAAGCAACAACGTAATAATAAAGAAAACCCTGCATCATTAGAGATGAACACACAAACAGTTTCTCTCCATTTTTTGTTGTGACTGGCTCCTTCTTCTTCTTCTTCCTTTCTTTCCCAGTTACCCTGCGACCTCCGCCTCTTCTCCTCGCATCTCCCTTGCCCGACGTCGTTCCTGTAGGAGTTTTTGATGTTCCTCCTCTCGCGCCCGCTCCCGCGCCGCCTCGCGGTCCCTTTCGGCCGCCGCCTCCTCCCGCCGCGCCGCTGCCGCAGCCGCCCGCCGTTCGTCCCGCTTGGCCGCGAGTGCCCGGAGGACTTCCGGCGGGACTCCCGGCGGGGCGCAGACCGTCAGGCCGCCGACGGCCGGGGCGATGGCCGTCTCGGAGGCGGCGGGGGACGACGTGGCGGCGAGGCGGCGGGGCTGCGGCTCGCCAGCGAGTTGGTACGCGAGGGAGTCGCCCACCTGCATGGGGACTCTGTTGCCCATCCGCTGGCGGTACGTCCTGCGCAGCAGGGCCGCCAGCTCCGTCTTCATGGGGGTCATGAGCACAACGTCCTCCACAGCCTCATAGGGCTCCCCTTGCAGACAATTACGGCAGACACGAACAGGCTTGGTGTGGCCGAGCAGTGTTGGAAGTGGTCGGGTATAGGGCAAACAGTTTTTAACACAGCAGACACGACCACATCCAGGGCAGTTTTCCTTCTTCGCAGCAGGTGAAAGTTTGCCACCACAACACTCACACTCTCTGGCACGCTTAATAGATGTATACACAACTTGTCGATAAGGTAAAGAAGGTTGATAAAAATGTAGCAATAAAATTGTATCAGCATGTGTCGTGACAGATATCTTTGACAGAAGACGTAGATCAAGCCGTTTCTGTAGAATATACCTTATTACAGTAGAAGTTGAAGGAGGTGCGGGCCGAGGATTTTTTCTTGTAGGTTTTTCAACCGGTTGTGTAACAGTTTCCATTTTTTCTTGAATAATGTATATGGCTAAATCAGTCAGAATAAAAAAAACTTTCTCAAGTAAGGCCTTATTATGGTCAATAACACGCTCAATAAAGGCAGTAAAAATGATTTTCTGTGGAAACATTTCTCGTGGACGTTCCCATCGACTCTGTTGAAGTATTAAATTATAGTAATACCGTTTCCCTGTCTCTGTCCAGTACTCTTTCCAAGCACTTCCAATAGGATTAAACTCCACACATGAGTGAAGTGGGACAAGTTTAGTACGGTAATCAAGGTAGTCACCGGAAAAAGGACGAAATACACTATCAGCTCGCCGTGCTTTACCTGCCTTATCATACAAACGTCCCATACTTGCTTTAAGAATAATACCTTCTTTATTTTGCTGATAACGACGCCATGCCCGTTGAATCTTGTAAACAACATTATTCAAAGCATTTTCACGCAAGTCTTCTAAAGCAAATAGATGTTGGGGGTGTCGAATAAACACTTTGTGTTGACCTAATTGCCATGAACCTTGTGGCAAGGTATCAGTTACATATTGTAAAATAGCAGCACAAGCATCGATATCAGATCCTCTAAAAGGACGTGGAAAAGTCATTGGACTAATATACTTAAAACGTTTTAAGAATTTATCAAAATATTGACGATAACTATAACCTGCCCGCCTAACACGAATATTTTCAAGTAACCCCAAGTATTTTACTTGATGCAAAACCCGTGCATCATCAAAATAATCACGGCGTTTATCATCATTTGATTTAATGGCACGTACATAATGTGGATTACAGTTCATTAATTTTTTTACAAGATTGGTAGCTTGCTGACGTATCTTAAACCCTGCTGTTGAGCTTCGTTTTTTCTTACCACCACCACCACCACTACTACTATTACCACTTTCTACCACATCATTTAGAATATCAGCAAGTATTTTTAACAAAAAACTATTTGAACTAGATCTTAACAACGCTACTACATCAAGACTAAGAAAATCTTTGTTACGATTTATGAACCCTTCCGCATTGTAATGAACATCACCTGCGTAATGTTTAATGAAAAACCCCCGTTCTGTTTTCTTGAAATGTGGATTACCAGAATGTGTGGCGTCCAGTTTATCAAGCATTTTGATATCAGCTACTAGTTCTTTTTCTTTTGACATAGTAGCGCAAACATCATCAATAATAGCAAAAAGTCCTGGTGGACTTGTACTTTCGATAAGATTACAAACAACTTTATTATCAAAATATTTGATTTCTTCCCATGGTATCTTTTCTCTCACATATTCTTCTTGCTCAACTTTTAAAGTAAGCTCAATAAAGATCTGTTGAAGCTTCTCATTCACATAGTTGATACAAAACTGCTCAAAACCATTCTTTTCCAATACTTCAAACCCATAAATATCAAGAACACCCAGCATTAAATCATATTGTTTTTCCCCTAATGCCTTATTTACAGACTCCACGATAAAATCAAACAAGTGATGGTACAAAGCCTTTGCGATAGCATCCCGAGCATTTTGACATTGCTGCATGTCTAATGGAACATCTACCACTTCACTTGAACCCATCTCAAGACGTTTCCACGTGAGAACTCGCTCCAGACTATTTGTATCTACTCCTAAGAGAAAAGAACAAAAATCCAGTTCATCACGGTTTGAAACTACAAAAGCTCCACCTTCATTTTCTTTGCTTAAGGAGACAAATTGAAGCTCCCCTAGATGTAAAATAAGAGCTAATATACTTAAAATAGATTTCTGCTCTAAATCTCCAATTGACATAGTTTTCATCGCTTTTAGTGTTTCATTCCACTCCTTTGCGTAGTCCATGCAAGTTTGGTCTTCTGAGGGACCGCCCTGATTTAAGTAAAAAAACTCATCTGGATCTCGAAGTTTTAATTCTTTTCGAAGTGTTTGATCGGCACCATGACATAATTGATAAAATACATGAAAGTTACGTTCGCCCTTCTGTTGACTAACCACACGAGATTTCTCCAAAAGAAAATTGGACATATGTCCACCAATAGGTCCACCCATTCGGTCAAAAAATATTTCAAAAAACTTACCAAAACGAGAACTATTGTCATTACGTACAGTCTTCGCATTTCCAAAGGCTTCTAACAACGGATTTGACTCCAGAATAATGTGTTTAACATGTTGCATCTCCGGTGTATTTCCAGAAACTGCTGAAATGTACTGCATAATCTGTTTAGATGCCTCTGTCTTTCCTGCCCCTGATTCACCCGAAATAATAACACACTGATTTTCCTCTTCAGATACCATGGTTCGATAAGTTTCCTCTGCTAATCCAAATATATGCGGACCACCGTGGTTGCTACTCACAGTACCACTGGCACTTTTACCACCACTACGAAAAAAATCAATCCGCTCTTCACCATAAAGATTAGCAATTTTCTTAAATGGATTAACGCTCAATAAAACAGGGCCAATACAGGTATATATCATGTCCTTACTATGACGAAGTTTCAGATTCTCAACGATGGCCTTGTCTGAAAGTTGAGTTAGTAGAACAAGGTCCTCTACACCAACCACAGCCGGTTTTCTAAAATCGATATGCGCCATTGAATCAAACCTACTTCTGCAAACAATGGATAACCAACCAAGAGAAAAAAAACAAAAACAGAAATAGAAAAATACAAATAAAACTAATAATTTCCCAACACAAACATCAAAACGAAACAACACATCATGTATAGAGGCCTGTAACAATAAAAATTAACAGATCTTCAAGTCAAAAAAAAAAATTAACGATAGACAACATAGTTATTAAAGAAAAAAAGAAACGAGCGGCCAAATAAACGTCAAAACTACTCACAAAGCACATATTATAAGCATACACGCTAGAGTGGTAAACATGTACTAGATAGCAGTACCATGAAAATCCTACAAAAAACAAACAAACAAAGAATATATAGTAACCTCTAAGGAAATTTACCCTTTGATCAGGTAATCATCCAAAAAGTTAAGGGAAAAAGGAGAAAAACACAGTCACGAGCAATTTTTCCTTTATTGTACTTTCCTATAATAGATGTTCTCGATCCCCCACCTAACCCCCAAAACAAATTGTCTTACTTCTCTTCTACAGTTTCTACATCGTCACTTTAACACACACCTCTTTCCCATTCTTTCTTCAGTTTGTCATGAGAGAAGAGACTGAGGTTCATCGTGTGCGAGACCGACAGAGTTTGATGTGTTGTCGCCAACACATGCCCCTTTTGCATTTCCTTGAAAAATACGACCACCACCGGGATGCCTTCATATACACAACATTGTTCATAATCCCGAAAAGGGTGAGGTGGTGTCACAGTACAAGAGGGGAAGGACAGAAGAAAATCCTCCAAGCCCCAGTAAAATTGGGATAGTTATTTTCACACGTACAACACATCAACAAATCCTTATTATTACCACATCGAGACTATTTTGCATACCACAGAGGCCCGCGAAGATGCTTCCCAACGTGAGTGGAGACAACAGGTGCGCTCTGCCGGAATACCTCTACTTTGAGGCATTTGCGTAAAGCTCCCATCGCACCTTATACTCACCATTAAGAGCAATGAGTTCCTCGTGGCTCCCGGACTCGAGAATGCGACCACTGTCGAGAAGTGTGATTTGATCACAATGGCGAATAGTTGTCAGACGGTGGGCAATGCTGATAATAGTAACATGGTGTTCCTTCTGGTATTCGTTGATACCCTGCTGCACCCGCGCCTCTGTCACGTTGTCAAGTGCACTGGTGGCTTCATCCAACAGGATTAACTGAGCGTTGCGAAGAAAACCACGTGCAATCGCCACGCGTTGCTTCTGCCCTCCACTGAGGGCACGACCCTTGTAGCCCACATCAGTCTTGTACCCCTCCGGCCATCCCATGATTTCATCGTGTATGGACGCCAAGCGGGCGGCCCTCTCCACCTCCTCATCCGTAGCATCCGGAGAGCAATAACGGATGTTGTCCTGTACGGTTCCACTGAAGAGGTCTGGCTCCTGCAACACAATGCTGATATTCTTCCGCCACGTCGTGATGTCTAGGGTGCGGATATCCTTGCCGTTTACAGTGATAGCGCCGCTTCGGCTGTCGTAGAAACGTGCCAACATCTGAATGATAGTAGACTTCCCGCAGCCCGTCTGCCCCATGAGGCCGTTAGAGGTGCCGTCCCGGAAGTTGAGGTCTACGGAGGCGAGCACAAGCTGCTTCGGACGAGCGGGGTAAATGAACTTAACCTTGCGGAAAACAATATCACATCCATTCCCCATATCCTTGTCCCCCTCGACTCGTACGTCGATGTCCGGAACGCGGTCAATCACGCTGAACACACGCTTCGCTGACTCCTGAGCATGTGCCATCTTCGATGCGAAGCCGCCGGCCTCACCCGCACCCATAGCACCCATCAGAACTGCCATTGCAGCAATCACAACCTTCTCGAACGTTGCCTCACCTGCTTCTATAAGTTTGCCACCGTACCAAAAGCATAATGCGAAAGCACCGTAGAAGACGAACTGACTGATGCCTACAGCCAGGCCAATCAAAGCGGATAACTTAGTCTCCTTTGGTACCGTGTGATTCACGATGTCAAGGTACAGAGCGATGCGGCCATCCTTCAGGTTGAAGGAGGTGACGGTGCGCACATTAGAGAGAGCCTCAGTGACGAGGGCGTCGGATTTGTCTCCCTTCTTTTGCGTATACCCCATGGCTATTAATTGCTGAACCGCATTACCTACAGCCACAACAGGAAGGCACGCCAAGGCCACAAACGCCAATTTCCACTGGTAGATGAATCCGATTACAAGACCCACTGCAATTGTAAAGAACGTCTGCACTTTGAGTCCAATTGATGGGCCGAGAAGCTGGTGAACGGCCTCGCAGTCACCAGAGAGCATCCCTGAAAGCGTTCCAGCATCACGGCCAGGGATATCGAAGAAACTCATGTCCTGCCGCAGTATCTGACGGAACAGCATAACGCGTAGCTGTGTCGTCAGACGTTCGCCTGCAAACCCATAGAACGACTGCAACGCCCAGCCGATAAAAGTTCCAGCAGCCATTACAAGGAATAAAGGGGCGTAGAGGTTTGTGCCACTTCGCAAGGCGCCTACATCATGGTCGACGCCATACTCTCCAAGAACCCCGAGGATCTTCCCAAAAAGAATACCGTTGGCAGGGGCCGACGCTCCTGTCAAGGCGGAGCCCACAATACCCAGGGCGACGTAGAACAAATGCTCCTTTGCAAGTCTCATGAGACGACTCAAGGGTACCTTTGTGCGCTTCACCTCCCACTCTGCCAGTTCCTCATAGGGCACCTTCTGACGTTCAGTCCGCGGTACCTCCTCATCCAGCTTTGCCAGTTCCTCATCATCAAGGTATGTGGAGACGCCGCCGTCGAGGACTTCCTCGGCTGGCTTTTTTTTTGTCGTCGAGGAAACGACCGACGCCACGCCCTGAGTCATGGCCATCACGGCGAACTTGCCGTTCAACTTCATTAGCTCATCGAATGATCCAGACTCCGCAATCTCACTACCCTTTACACCATCGTAGGTGAAGTAGTAGATACGGTCTACGTTCCGGATTGTAGCCAGGCGGTGCGCAACGATGACTACTGTCATGTCTCCATGATCCATAAGACTATCAAGAGCTGCCTGGACCTCCACTTCCGACTTCCTATCAAGGGCACTAGTGGCCTCATCAAGAAGCAAAATGGCGGGACGCCTCACAATTGCCCGCGCAATCGCAAGGCGCTGCTTCTGGCCACCACTTAACTGCGATCCGACAGCCCCAACAGGCGTGTCGTACTTGTCTGGAAGACCCATGATGGTATCGTGGATGTTCGCCTTCTTGCACGCCTCAATCACCTCCTCCTCCGTCGCGTCTTCCTTTCCAATACGGACGTTTTCCATCATCGTGCCAGCGAAGAGGTTCGGTTCCTGTGACACAATACCAATCTGGTCACGCCACTGCTTTAGCGACAGTTTACGCATGTCAACACCGTCCACAAGCACTTCACCATCGACGGGGTCGTAGAACCGCTGAAGGAGTGAAATGATGGACGACTTCCCGCACCCCGAAGCCCCAGAGAACGCCACCTTCTGCCCCTGCTTGATCTCGAAAGAAAGGTCTGTGAAGAGCGTCATGCTTCGGCGCGTTGGATACGTGAACTTGACGTGTCGGAACTCGATGGATTTCTGAAGCCCCTGCACAGGCTCTCCATCGGCGTCCACGTCGATTTCCGGCGTGCGGTTAATAGTTTCAAAGAGGTGATGTGCTGCTGCGCGCGACTCCGAGAATGCGGAAAGTGAGGGCGACACAAACCCGATACCAAAGCTGCCGAGCAGAACCGATAGGAAACATGACACAATATCACCCACATTGCGCCGGCCCCACTCCACAAGGTAGGATGCGAAGAAAAAGGCGATCGTGTAAGTGATGAACATGGTAGCCATGGTGGCACCGGCAGCAAGCGAGGTGGTCAGTTCTTTCTTGATGCCAGCTTTCTGCGCGCTCAGTACGGCGGCGTGAAAACGCTCAACCTCATACTCCTCCCTACCGAACGTCTGCACCGTCCGCACATTCTCCATGACCTCAGTGGCAAGCGACCCAGCCGCTGCGAAGTGCTCACGAGATGCGTTCGACATCTTCGCCATGATGTTTCCCATGATACTTCCCATAAGTGCGATTAGCGGCATCAATCCAAGCATAACCAGTGTAAGTTCCCAAGAAAACACGAAGCCAAACACAAAACCCAGTATGCCCATTGACATGTTCACGATACCCAGGCCCAGCTTGTCGTTGATGCCGTTCTGTAAGACAAGTGTATCTCCTGTCATTCGGGCCGTTAGAAAGCCAGGGCTGTGCGCATCATGCCATCCGATATCCTGTCGAAGGACAGATGCAAAGTATTTTGTGCGAATAGTGGCGACCTGACGCGTTGCGGCAATCATCCAGCAAGCCACATAGAGTGCTGTACCTACAAGAACACCCAATCCAACATACAGCATGATCAGTGCACTTTTTGCCGTCGATTCCTCCGGGTTACTCTGCGAAAGAAGGTCGTTCATCATCCGTCCAAAAATAAAAGAAAAAGCAGGCGCCGCTCCACCAACCGCAATTGCCATCACAATTCCCACAATCATCAGCACCACATCCCTCCGCGTCGCGTACTGGAACACCCCAAGGACGGACACCATATTTGTACCAGGTCCGCCATGCGCACCTCCCTCAACAGGAGCAGTTGAACTTTCTGCATGTAACGCAGGAGGAAGGGAATTTTGCCCCAACTCCCCTGCCTTTTCCTTGGAATCATTGGGGAAACATAATGGATTTTGGTTCTTCGTGTTACCAGTGTCCGTCTCAGATATATCAGAACTCATTTACACTGTTTGCAATGGCAATTACAATCCTGATACTAAGAAAGAAGCGTGTGTTTGTTCCAGGAAGTGTTAGCTTTATCTTGAGTAGTACATAAGGAGAATAAAAGAAGGAAATAATGAAACAGATGGTAACGAAGAAAGACAGAACGAGAAAACCAGACAACTGCCAAAAATGGAAAGGTTACTCAGTATCAGTAATAATTTAAATGCAGTACCGCTCTCAATTTTTTTTTTTTTTTTTAGCCTAAACCCGTATCCTCTACAAATGAAATTAAAGGAAAATATGCCTAATTCGTACAAAAGAAAAATGAAGAAATATTTGTCAAGCCCCAATCATTAAAATTTTTTTTCTAAATATTGGTGATACAAGAAATCTCGTTTGGCACACATGATGATTTTCTTGAAACACGTCCGTGAAAATAAAAATAAAAATAATTTTTTTTTCTTTTTTACCTTAACGGTCTGCGATTTATTGGAGCAAGGGTCTACATAACAGAAGGTTTTTCTCTTCTTTACTCCAGAATATATATAGATATATATATATGTAGGTAAATATGACAGTATTTACAATATATTAAGGAGAACGAGGGGTACAAAAATAATTTTTTTTTTTACAATATATTAAGAACAACGAGGGAAACAAAAATAAGGCACCAACCAGTTACAACAAGGGCAAATCCGGCGCCATACTTATAGTCGTGTTTGAATGGTGTATAGACACATCCACCCACCTTGGCGTTGTACATGTTTGCCATCAGTCCCCAGACAATGCAGACAGTTGCAATTGCAAGAACCATCAGAATACAAGCAATCCACCTTAGGCACCCACAGCAACAACATGTCACCAGTCCAACGAGGGCTGCAATCAGTAGCACGCCAATGGAGATGATGGCAAACCCCTCCGCTGCCTTGAAGCGATCAACGAGCGTGCTGCAGCCCGGGAAGAGTTCGGCTGGGCGGAGATCGTACTTGGTACTGTAACACTTCTGTTTTTGTCCCCAGAGGGTCAGACATGGTGTGTTACCAACAAGGTCTTCCGTCCTTGAACGGAACTGGTCAATTGGCGTTCCGACCAGCACGAACAGAAAGGCAATAAGCCCAATAATACCGTAGAGAATAGCACCAATCTTAGACATTGCTTTCTATAAAGTAAATAATAAAAAAAAAAAGTTGAAAAGAAGAAAATATCATCACTTCAGTTGAAGGGATAAATTACCCCTTGCACTAGCAGAGGGTGTGATAATGGAGAAATACCGGCAAAATACCTAATCAGAATATCGTTTCAGTCTCTTTCTTCTCAGAACCGTCATTCCCGGAGGGGATGGGATGGGAGGGGAGGGGGGAGGTGGTTTTTTTTTTTTTTTTTTTTTTTGATACATTGACAAGACTGCTTGCCACGTATCCATATTTTTTTTTTCTTTTTTTTTTCTTTCTTTTTACTATTGCCAACATCGAGCTGCTGTATGAAACACTTTTTGGTGGAACATCCAGACATCTGTTATAGGGTTGTACATCACAATGTCACGCAATGCTTCATTGCGAAGGCTAGAGTAATCACATCCCTCACGCTGCCCTGTTTCGAATGGAAACTGCGCAAGGTTTATGACAGCCTCTCTAAGTGAAGGATCTTTTGCCCATGCTGCTTGTAATTGTCTCATGGCTTTGACAAGCTTTTGGTTGGTATATGCAGTGGCAGATGTACGACCGTGCTGAACTGCAGCGAATAATTCATCAAGGTCATTGCTATTTGTACCCACAATTTCGATGAAATTAGTTAGTTCTAGTGGATCAATGGTATGTTGAGTATATCTGAATGCTTCTGATACTGAAAAGTTTGGTATCAGGTGAAAATCTAGGCGTGGTAACGCTGTCATAGCTATTGTGAGAGATTCAATCGGTACTTCAATGACAACATGACAAAGTCTACGATCGCAGGCAAGTGCTACAACTTCATTATAAACGCGCATAAGTGAACTACCCTCACGTAATTTTAAGACTAAAAGAGGTGTTACACCATGCATAGCTTTTTTTGCACGTTCTGAGGCATCTCCAATGAAGTCTAACAAGTCACCACAAGCATCAATATTTTGCACACCTAAAGATTTTACAATAGAACGAAGGGGATCCTCATTAGCACGAATGTCTACAAACACAGCCGCCATTTTTTCTTTTCGAATGGCTGAACGTATTAGAATACTCTTACCAGAACCAAAGAAACCAGCAAAGACAATTACACGTGGATGAGATAGGTCCTGTTCTCTTAATGTTTGACGTACACGTTGTTCTTCAGTTTCTCGTGGCACATATCCCTTAATATGATGTCGTCCACCTTGAAGTGAGAGTGTATTTGCTGCAAGTGCTAATTGATAGGAGCGTTGTTGCTTTTTGTAATTCTTAAAGTTCCAACCAAAGACAGACATAACACCTAATACTGCAACACAGGCACTAAAAACACCACTATATTTAATGAGAACATACCTAATTTCTTTCTCCTTTGTGCGTTCTTTTATTTGTTCACGTTTTTGTCTATGTTGATCACGTTCCCATTCAGATTTTTCAAGAACACTCATACGCACAGATTTGTTGAGATGTGAGAGACAGTGAACATCTGCACTCTCCAGTAGATATAACTTGTCTGCTCGCCATCCACGATGAAAGAGAATACATGAAGTACTCTCTTGGTCAGATCGTCGATCTACTCCAGCAGATTTTACCCATTCTAATACTTCCTGAAATTTTTCATTTGAAATAAATTTTGAGCGACCCTCAGAAAGAGTAATCATCTCACGTGGAACAGCAAGATCAAAACGGTCATTGTCTAATAAAACAGCAAAAGTTCCATTCCCATTTACTTTTGCTACTAATCCTCCAATTATTGTACCAAGGCTAGATGAAGGTGAAGGACGAGAGGTATTTGGAAAGCTATCGGCAGCTGTTGGAGTTGTTGTCGTCGTCGTCGTTGCCGTTGTTGTTGTTGTTTCTGAAGGTTTCTTTACACTACCATTCACTGGTGTGACGGAACGATTGGCTGCGCTATCTACGCTCGTTCTTTCTATAACAGCTGCCCCTACACCTTGTGCTTGTGAAGGAACTCCTTCAGATTGCCTACCAGTTTCGGGAGAAATGGGAAAATCCCGACCATATGTAACGTACACCCGTGATCCTACTTCAATAACGGGTGAAAGAGCAATTTCTTTAAAGAAAACAGCATATACAGATTCTGATATTTGTGCAGTTATATGACCAATAGCAATAGGTTTATCTGTACTTGCAGTTTCTGAATTATCAAAGTAAGCAGCAACACTAAGACCCTGCAGACTCATTTGCGCCGTAGCATCTTGTGTGTTTACAATTGTTGCTGTTCCTATCGATGTCGGTATTGAATTTGTTGCATTTGTTGTAGAAGCTACTGAAGAAATTGCTTGACTGGCAGTTTTTCCAGCAGCTGCCGAGCCAATTGGCATCATGAATCGCACGCATTGCCGCATTACCTCTATAGGTCAGTCAGTCCTATTAATTCTTTGGGTGATTTATTCAATCACCACACTGTATACTAGTAAGGGGAGAAATGCGACACCAGTGAGAAAGGAAATGTGCCAGATACACCCAGTAATCTCCACCCTGAGCTATCTAACTCACGTTCCTTTCTGTTTCTTCCTCTTCACACTTACCCTCCGTATCTCCCAAGAGGCAAGAACTGAAAAGAAAGAAACCCCTCCTCTCAAGTTTGCAATACCATAAAGTAGATCAAGCAAAAGAATAAGAGGAAACAAAAGGAGAAAAGAGAAAAGAGAGAGAGCCAATTCTATACAGATACTAAGGAGAGAAGGAGGAGTGAGGAGTGAGGAGTGAGAAGGGAGGAGAAGCAAACAAATAAAAGAAGAAGCAGAGCCTCATAAAGTGCTTTACAATATTCTTTTTCTCCTTTACAAAAGATACGCATATTTTTTTTTTTTCTTTTCCTTTTTTTTTTTTCTGTCCTTGTTTTTCTCCCTTTCTCTAAAACTGTCTCTCTCCTGGAAAGAAAACACCCGTTTCTTTACCCTCCTCTAAGTAGACACGTCTTTCAAAAGCCTTCACAGAATACCAATTTTGCTGCGCCGCTACATTAGATTTACGTCACGACGACGTCGTTTGGGAGGACGATGATTAACATTCTTATCACCTTGACGAGGATAATGTGGGCGTTGATGTTGATGTTGATGTTGGTACATCTCCCTTCTGTTTCCTGTCGTACTTGTTACTAATTGGCGTACCTGAGGTCTTGAAGTTACATCAAGACGAAGCATTCGTTCCCTCTCTTTCGTCCATGATAGAGCAACGCCACGGGCTCCTGAAGCCAGTCCTTCTGCAATCATTTTCAAATGAAGCCTTTCTTTTTCTTCTTTTTCTTTTTCATTTTCCACCTCTTCTTGACGTTGTTGCTCTGTTTGAATAAGACATTTCTTTTTGCAAATTGAACACAGATGAGCCATTGTTTGTGCTACCCGCAACGCCGAAAGGGCCGACTGCCGTCGTGCCTCCAAAGATTGTTTAAACTGTTCCTGATCTTCTTCAGCTACTACTTCAGTGTTTGTTTTACCGTTAGACTTCTGTTGCCGCTGCTCATGAAGAAGAGGAATGGCTGACTGGATCTTTAGTACCGCATTATCCATAACAGGGAGAAGTATCTCCGAAACACGGATAATATCCTGTAGTAGAGATCGCATTCCCTCATCTGATGCAGGTACACAAGGTAAAGAGCGCAAAAGAATATGGAACACACATTCCACAAGAGGTAGAGGAGCATCCAATGCAGCATCTGCAGAGTCAATAATTAATAAAGAAGCCGCTAAACTCCTTATTTCAGGAGTATTCACACTGTCAGGTGTTACAGATGCGAAATCGGTGAGTTGAACAATAGAACGAAGTACAGATAATGGCAGAACTGATTCTTCTAAGTTTATTGTTAAATGAGAATGTTGTTGTTGCTCCCCTTGATGTGAATAAACGAGGTTAACTACTTCGGTGGCCCTCATCAAAAGAAAAGCTAAAGAGAGTCGAGTTTTGATGATGCTACGATGCGCCGCATCCACATCTTCCAATGCCCGAAGATCTGCCTGGAAGGCGTTAAGGTCATCCATACTTTTCAATCGTTCCCGTGAAATTAGTGAATCACAACAATGTTTACACTTTGCCGCACCATAACCTGGAAAGTATTCCTTAAGTTTTTTTTCAACTTCTGCTGCACAAGAGGCCTGTGATGAAGCGGATTGGCTACAAAGCCAATCCTCAAATTCTTTTTTCAACTCTTCATTTGCAGATGGATTTGATAAAAGAGCTGTACATGTTGTTACTGATTGTGGAAGTTTGGCTATTAACTGCTGCACGATGGAGGCGGCATATTCCTGTGGAAGAGTGAGAAGTGCAGTGAGTGCCACACGTCTTTCCTGTGGATTAGGACGCTCTGTTGATTCATCCTGTGCGTCTTCTACACCGCATGACTCTGTGTTGGATGTGGACGATGGTGACACCACTGACCAATGTACCAGGAGTTCACAGAGTGCCTCACCATATTCCTTCTGCTGCGCTGTCGGCACATCGACAAGCATGGCTGGTAGTGTTTTCAAGACGAATGCGCGGTGTAGCCAAGGGACCTTGTGGCTCTCCAGCACTCCACGCAGTGCGTGTAAAATATCGTTCCATCTCTCTGGGAGATGCGGGGCGGCGGTGGCGAGGGCCTTCACAAGCGGCCGAAGTCCGTCGGCGAGTGGCGTGGGGTCGGCGAGGGCGGCGGTGAGGCGCGTGACGGCCTCGTGAAGCACCGGGGGGACCTCCTCGTCGGGGCGGTACTCATTCACCAGCTGAACACAGGCCTGGATATCCATATATATATATATATATATATATATAAATATAAATATATATATGGAGTGGGAGGAACTTCTTATATATATACATATATACACAATGTGAAAGTGGGAAAAAGAAAGAAAGGGAGAGAAAGAGAAAAAGAGAGTGTGTGTGTATGTGTATGTTTGTAGGAATAGTAGTATGTGTGGTTTATTTCAGATTGTACCCTGAGTGAGAAAACATGGCAAAATCGTGTTTGTTTACGTTGCAACCCAGTGGTATCAGGGTTCAAAAAAATATTATGCTGCGTGATAGTTAATACTTCAATCAACAACACTATTTTTCACATTCTTTTTTTTCTTTTTTTTTGCCTCCTGACGCTTCACATTATCGTTTCCTTTTTTTTTTTTTATTTGCCCCATTGGTCTTCTGTGAAGGGTGGAGGGTACAATTTTAATTACTCCTAGTAATACTCTTACCAAAGTTACTGTTGTTGTCGTCTCCTCACTGTGTTTTTCCTTTTTTTTTTTCTTTTTCATTCCTCNAAAAAAAAAAAAAAAAGCTGCTTCCTTTTTGCATTTTTGCATTACGTGCATTTCCAAGTTATTATATATATATATATAATATATGTGAATTTGTATTCCACACGTCATTTTAATTTTGAAAACAAAACAAAAACAAACAACGTGAAACCCTTCAACAAGCGTTTCTTGCCATTGCCATGAGAAAATGACTTGAAAACACCATTATAATTAGATAAAAATTCAGCTGGTGGACACCATCAAAACGGGTTTTCTCCACAAGCGTCATATAAAATTTAAAGGGTTTTACGGAATACAGACACACACTATTCCTCAACGTACGGGATAGGTCAATAGATACAGAAATAAAAAAAAAAAAGAAAAAGGAAAAAAAAAGAGCATATTCTTTCAACCCCGGAAAAGTCATATTATTGGGAATAAACTATTTTTCTTTTTCCTTATTTTTTATTTTTATTTTTGTCCTCTTTCCTTCTTCCTTCCGCGTACGTGCTTACCTGGGTCAGCTAATACAGATAATAGAACGATCCTTCACCTCCCACAGATCTGGTCGCTGTTTCATAATCTGCAGGGCTCCTCCCGAGACATCACGCACTTCAATGGAGACACCAGCCGCCTCAAACGCCCGGCGTAGAAGTGATGCCGCAATGAGAGAACGATATCCAGCAGCACAGTAGACAATAATTCTTTTAATACCCGCCGTCAATGACGGCCTGCAGAACTGCCTCAAAAATGCTTGACCCAGTTGAGGCGAGGGTCCATGGAATTCAACACTTTGAACTTCACATTTATTTATGTTGTGATCGCTTGATTGTATTTTTAAGCCATCTAGCGCGGTCATCTGACATAAGTCTGCCAAAGGAATGTGAACACTGTATTTATGTGAACCATTCTTAAATTCATAAGCTGTGCGACAATCAAGTACCACAGTGCCCTCCACAGGTTCAATGCATTGAAGATCTTGATACTTGTCAACTCGTGACAAGGCAGATGTTGTGGTACCAATAACCCATACAAGTTGCCGTGGTAAATAACGGGATGTAATAGACAATGGAAGATCTGTCACTATACTGCAGTAATGTGAATGAATTTCTGTACTACAAGCAGATTGTACCACTTCAGAGGAAGGTTGAAGTTCCTTTGCGACAAAAGCTTCAACAATCGCACCTGGAGATATTAACGCTAACCGTTGCTGAATAAGTGGAAGTTCTTGTTTGTTTGCACATATCACAACAACACTCTGGAAAGGGAGTAAAATACATTGGAGCCAAAGTTCTGCTTTTTTAACACCATAAGCATCAGCAGGAAATTTCATAGGAACGTTTACAGACCCCTTCAAATGCAACCTTTCATGCTCTAAAGTGTCCCTAATATCCAAAACAATGGGTGAACTACCACTACTGCTACTAGTCTTAATATTATTATTATTATTATTATTCCTATCATCATCATTAGTAGTAGTAGTAGTAGTAGATTTAGTAGTTATATCGACAGTTAAAGACTCCATAGGATCTAATGACTGAGACGCAAGAAACTTTGCTCCACTTCCACCGAATGCAGATGGATATGAAAGCATATTCCATTTTCGTACATGTGAAAAGAGTACAGGTTTAGGAAGTGATGGACGCCCATTTACATGTTTAATGTATGCATTGACATCCAATATATTATCCAATACTGTTCGGGAATGTTTCATTCTTTTCAAATCTCCCAGATGAGCTGCCCAGTAAAGATCTAACTGATGTGTCACATTATTATATCCACCATGAGAGGGAAATAGAATAACATGATCTAATGACTGTCGTCTACCACTACTAATCTCCTCTGGAACTTCAAAATATCTTTCCCAGAGACGTTGTTTAAGAAATCGTTGTGCTACTGCTGCTGCATCATTTGTAGTTAAACCATTTGGTGACAAAAATCCTGGAAAATCATTAAAGAAATCATTTCTCGGGAGAGCATCTACGCTTATTACAGTACCTGTAAAGAGTGCTAATAATACAGAATCCAAATGTAATTCAACTATCATACACTCTGGTGAAAAAGACGGAAGAGGAATTGCTCTTAAATGTAAACGTGGACTAAGAGTTAATGTTGGCCATTCATTTAAAGAATCTTCATTTTCTTGTGTCCATGGAGTACCACTTAAGAGTACAGCATCTGGATATGCTTTTAACAGAGCATTGTGTCCCACTGAAATATCTACAAAGCAATGTGTGAGAATAACACCAATTAGTCGAAGATTAAAGAGAGAAAGATCAGCTTCATATATTGAAATATCTAGTTGTGGATCAATCACAACTGCTGTTCGTTCCTTGATATCTGCTATAAGAAAGGATGCTGTACGTGTTGCCTCATGTATATAATGGCGAAGCAGAAAAGGGACGTTATCGGGTGATGGATCGGATTGAATATTATGCAGAAGGGCTAATGGAAGGAAATGATAGGCCATGAAGAACTCCAGTTTCTCAAGAGCTGACTTTCCATTTTTCTCATGTAGACGATGTACAATGGGTATTCGTTTTTCCGCTACAACCGCAGCACGTGGGGCAGTAATAAGTGGTTCTAATCTTACTTTCTTCATACTTCTCTCCTTCTCAATTTTACTGCCATCATCTTCTTCTGTTTCTTTTCCCAAGACACCGTTGCTATTGTCCTTCTCATCTGTGTGCACAAACAGTCTTGACTCCTCTACTGCTGGAACCATCAGTGTGGCCATAAATCGCATGATGAGGGCGTAGCGATTGTGAAATTGTCGCAGGCGGCGGGTGATCGCCTCGCAGGCGGAATCGTCGAGAGAACCCGCGACTTCCAACAAAACGGGTTTAAAACACGCGAGGGACCGCGGCTTCTGCACGTGGACTGACGCATCCCCGCCCGTCATCCCAGCATGCAGCCTACAATAAAGAGAAAGAAAGAAAAAAAAAAAAAGAGAGAGAGAGAGAGAGAAAAAAAAAAATGGGGTGGAACCCAGGAAACTTAATAAAGCATGTGAGTGATGGGTGTAGAAATAATAATAAAAACATACACATACACACACACACACACAAAGAAAGAAAGAAAAATAAAAATAGAAAAATAACTATGTCAACTTTAAAAGCAAGTTTCCTGTAACACTGGGCTAGTCAATCTACCAAATGATATAAATATATATATTTGTATGTATGAATGTATGAGAGAGGTAGAGAAAGAGTGAGAGAATAGCAGAAAATAAAGAAGAAGGTAATGAACATCACTTCAATATACCATCATGAAATTTCTTTTCGTTATTTGTTCGTTCGAATATCCCTCTAGTTATTATTACTCTTGTCAGTACTGTCTCTCTCTCTCTCTCTCTCTTTTTTTTTTTTTGAATGTTTTTCACTTTTTTTTTTTTTTTTGAATTCCATCTAAGTATGATAATTGCTCTATCATTTCCCTCAAATGCCATCGAATCCGCGGGTGGTCATTTGTGTTTTCGGTGTACACGACTCATCAACATCAATCCGTGCACGCCTAAGAACACCACCACCACTGGTACTATTATTATTATTATTATTATTATTATTATTATTATTATTATTATTATTATTACCAGTAGTATTTTGTTTTCCCCCTTCTATTCTTTGGCGTGCCATCTCAACTAATCGCGATGAGACTACAAGGGCTGCATGCATAAATCGCATATTCAAGAGTACCTCCTTCTTATTTTCCCGCTGTTCCTTTTCCTCTTCTTCTCCTTCTTCATCTTCTTCCTTATCATGATCACTGCTGTTCATCTCATTTCCCACTACCGCCGCCCACTTCGCCACCAGCTGTGGGGCCTGTAGTGGAAGTTGAAAGAAACAAAGCACATCATATGCTGTTGGTCGTGCAGTGGGTTCTTTGTTCATAAGAGCAGCGACGAGATTAATCAACGGCTTTGAGTAACCACGGCGTTCAAGCATCTCAACTGGTGGACTTGACCGTAATTCTAGAAAAGGTGCACCATGATGTGGAAGCGGTTCTCCAGACATAAGTTCAAAAAGTGATATACCAAAGGAAAACATATCACCTGCTTTAAGGTATTGTTTTTGGTTTAGCATATCAGAACAGAGATAGCGACAATCTCCTTCTTCTACACTTACAATACTCAGTTGTGTTGGTACACTCAAGACAGCCATATCCGTCACATAGTTTGATCTTTGACTGCTTGATGTAAAATTTCGTTGAGGTCTTCCATCTTCATTTAAAACAACACTACAACCAAAATCTGAAAGTTTGTAGCTTCCATTTTCGTCTATAAGCACATTATCAGGTTTAAAATCTACATGTGCAATATTGATACTATGTAGTCCATTCAATGCGAGTGCCATATGAGCAAGAAAAACATAAATCTCACGTTCATCCCATCGTTCACCTCTACGTCGCCGAAGTTCTGCCAAATCAGCGACAGAACCACCTTTACAGTATTCCAGTTGTAAATACATTTGTGGTGTACGTCCTTCTTCCCATGCTTCCATTAACTGCACAACATGAGGTAATCCACGAACAAGATTTAATATAAATCTTTCCCGTACAAATCGTTGCCGCTGTTCTTGATTAGTTAATGGAGGAGAGACTTTTACCGCCACCAAATTTCCTGTACTCGTTTCCTCATAGAGTGTAACCTTCCCAAAAGAACCACATCCAAGTTCTTTAACTTCACGATACTCTGTTAAAATACGTCGATTAAAGAAATTGGAGTACTCTGTATCTGCCTGTGAGTACTCCAGTCTCTCTGGTGAAGGATGAATAAAGGAATTGCTCTGCCCACGTCGCGGCATCCAATCCGCCTGTGGAGATTGAGGCTGCGATGGAAACAACGCAGAGGGCGAAGTGGCTGACGGTGGCCCCATAAGGCGATTTCCCCCCACACGACGTGACTGTTCCACACCGCGGTCCTGTGAAGGCAACAAAATAGAACTTCTGCTGTCATCCAGTTGCAGTGCACTGAACTGTGAGAGCTCAGTGGATGGTCGCTTTCTAGAGGCCACACTTTTGCGAGGATCTTTCTTACCACTCCAGGTGTGGCGGTGATGGTTGCTGATATGTGTAAATTGCATTTCATTACGGGCCTCATGTACGGTTCTTCGTTGCTTGGCTGGGGTTTCTGGTACTCTCTGCGGTGTCCATGCGGAGTGTTGTTGGTTTTGTTGTGCTGGGAGAGGTGTGCTGCCACCATCCCTGTTGGGAATACCGTTGCTGTCCTCTAATGGAGAGAAGGATGGGGCAAGAGTTCCCATTTTTTTCTTTTCTTTTCTTTTTTTGTTTTGTTTTGAAGTCTACAGATAAGATGGAAATTTCCTTGGTAACACCTTCTACTTTTTTATGTGAGTTGATGTCTAGAGAAAACTAAAGGAAAAAAAAAAAAGAAACAAAAGAAACAACAACAGTTTAAAGGAAAAATGAAAAAAAAAAAAGAAAGATATACAAGTAAATATCAGAATCATTGTAGTTTGAAACTCTAAAGAAGAAATGAGTTCATATCTCTTTCTTTCCGTATACTTTTGAAGTAGTGTAATATTGTATATATGTACCTTTCAAAGAGCTGGTATTAGCTGGTTTATCTGTGATGACTTCGTCCAACCCCCTTCAGATGTCTCGTGAAAGAAAAAAACAATTTCTTTTTTTTTTGTCTTTTTTTTTTGTCTTTTCGCCTACTTCTCATCATCCTCTTTTCTCACAATCTTTTCATTTCTCCGTCACTACAAAACACAAACAGACAACTGATGTACACGTAATTTGCAACAACGAAGAAGTACTAGTCAAGACTTCTCTGCCGCTGATATTTCCTCCAAGCATTCTTCCATCTGGAGCATGCGGGAAATTATAGTAATAATAATAATAAAAAAAAAAAAACAACGTTACAAAGGGCCAATGTGAAACTCATTTCATATACACAAACTTTTTCTCCCTTTTATTATTCATTCCACCCACTTCTCTCTTCTCTCCATATCCTTCTTTCATTTTTCCTCATAGAGAGAGAGAGAGAGAGATCCATGACAATAAAGCAGAACATACAGACACATCCACTCACCCCACTCCACTCCATATATTTTTTTTTTATACAGCTCTTCTAATGTTTCAGTTCCTTTCTTGCTTGCTGTGTCATCATCTCCATTCGTGCCTTTTCATACATGTCACGTTGATGTTGTTCATAAAGTTGACTGAATTGTGCGAATCCATTCTTAGCGAAGGCGGCATACAAGAGTGCGAACTCCTCTACACACGTCTGTTCCTCTGCATTGAGGTGAAAGTCACTCTCTGCTGTGCTCGACGGGGTAACACACTTGTGAAAGGCACGGTGTACAATCCTCTGGCGCGCACTGTGGTGTGCACGGTACTGTTCGCCCTTCACAGTGTCGCTGACGAGTCCTGCCGATGACCCTTGACCCATTCTTTCTCACTTTCTTTCTATATGGGTATTATACAACTATCGAATTTCTTTTTTTTTTCTTTTTTCTTCCTCTTTATGTGCCTGTCCGCCTGTTATTAATTAATTAATTATTTTTTTTTTCTTTAATGTGTTTCCTCCCCCTTATTCCCTTCTTTTTTTTTTTTTAGTTTTGTTCGCGTTATCGTTTTGTTATATTTACACAAAGAAAGAAAGAGAGACGTGAGAAAACAAAAATACATATAGAAAGTGAAAATGAGAAAAAGAATATGACACATATATTTTGAAAGAAGAAGGAAAAGGAAAAAAAAATGAGCAAACTCGAATGTATGGAAGCTGCAATGTGAAATAGCAGCACAAATTCACCACTAGACTATGGTGGTTTTCTTGATTTCCACAACATCATCAGCATCACAGAGACATACGAAAGTGTGAGATCATTTCATTTTCACTTTCACAAACAACAAACCCACACCTCCTCTTTCTTTCTCTTGCTTCCCTCTGATCACATTTTCTGTTTTCTTTTGATTCTTTTTTTTTTGTTTATTGCGTTAACCGGCCATACGTTCCATCTCTAGCAGTGCCTCATGCACTGATGTGGTATCGGAGGAATCGCAAGAGTGAATAGAAACAGTTGACCCTATTGGCAGACGAAGATACTCAGCGACGGTCGTTGTGGTAAACGTTACCTCCGCCCCACAGGAGCATGGTCGGCGTGCACACGCACAAGTTTGCCGTGAAGCAGCAGCAGCTGCTGCTCTGTTATTATTAGAAGTAGCAGAAGTGGTACCCATCCCAGAGTGCAGGGTATAGCACGTGGACCCACCAGAGAAGAAACTAAAAACTGTATTATTGTTAATACGCAACGTGACAGACGGTAATGTAGATGTGTTAACACCACGCATGCCAGCATGATTTTTTGCAGCAACACCTCTATTACGAATACTAATTATACACACAGTAACATGATAAATCCCATCCTGTAAAATCTCAATTATAGATGGAGATTGTGGACGCCATACGAAGGGAAATCTTGCTACATCGCAGAATATTTCTTCTTCTTGTCGAAGTATATGCTCTGGTGGCGCTGCGTCAACAGTTAACCATTCCCCTGTTAATGTATTGCGCACATTTAACGAACTCCAAGGAATAGGAACATCTGGTGATAGCATGGCGGCTGTGATATGACCTCCACGCCATTGCCATCGCGCCACACTGCAATCCACCCGTAGACGCGATGCAGAATGTACTTTTTTTATACCATTCTTCTTATATGGAGTTGTTACTGAACGTTGTCCCTCCAGATGTTGTTGTATAGGAGGCGGGGATAATGGTGATGATGATGACTGAGGCAGTGGGGCCATGGCATGAGAACGCATCATCTGTTTCCACTGATTTCGCAGCAACTTCACCTCCCGCACCATTTCCTTTAACATGACCCCATCACTCTTCCTGATGCCGACACTACCACCACCATCATCATTCTCTTCTTCCTCCTCCTTCTCTCTCTTGTTCTTCATCTTTGTGGCCTGCACACTTGCAGGAGAGGAAGAAGAAAGAGGTGGAGGTGATGGTGGTAGTGTCTGTTGTGTGGCGACGGCGTGTAGACTAGCAGTGAGTCCGTCCATCTCCTGCTGCATCTCTGCCAGCGCTGGGAGGAGGACGGTGGTGTGGAGCTGCTGGGTCTCACGCCTGTGGGCCTCGAGGGCGTCTTGGAGGCGATCGACGGCGTCGCGGTCGTGGCGGTAGCGGCGCTCCTTCAGCCGCGCGTCTTCGGCGACGAGGGCGACGGCGTGGCGGGTGTCGCTGACGGCGGCGTCGAGTTCGGCGACTCTCGCGGCGGCGGCGGCGGCGGCCCGGAGGAGAAGTCCGGCGGCGGACGTTACGACCGGCTGGACATTCCGCCACGAGCGGCCGGCCGCGAGATCCTGCAGGGCCGCCTTGCACTCCTCCCGCAGCCGCACCGACTCATCCATGCTGTTTATCGCATTCGTGTGGTGGATATAATTGTCGTTGTTGTTGTTGTTGTTGTTGTTGTGGGTCTTGTTGTTGTCATGGGGGTTGGGGTGGGTGGGGGGAGTTGTCATGATGTTTGTGCAATCCAGACCACCGTCACACACAGAGTGAGCCGTGAGTGTTGAGCGTCCGTACAGCAGAGGGAGGCGGAGGGGAAGGGGGAGAGGATCTATGTAGATTATGCTCTTTAATAAGAAAGAAGAAAGAGAGAGAGATGGGTTGTAGGGTAGGTGTATGTATGGAAAGTGAAATAACAAGAAATTTAACAGTGTGTTGTTCTGCAGTGTTGAGAAGGGGTATGCGGTATTGTAAAAGAGAGTGAGTGTGGAACTTGCAAGGCATCGCCTTCATCTTCATTTCCCTACAATAATAATAACAATAATAATAGTAATAATGGTCACGCATACTTTTTCTTTGCCTACAGTTTCAAGGTCTCACACATCTCCTTTCCACACGGCGAAGAAGTAACAAAAAAAAAAAAAGAATTGACGACAAGAGAGCAAAGAAGAAAACAAAATAGCTTTTTTTTAAAAAAGAAGAAAATGAATGAATGAATGAAAGAAAGAAAAAAAAAAGTAACCACTGATCTCAAAAACACAACAACAAGAACAACAACAACTTGTTCACTTGACTACACGCCTCCTTTTTATCCCTCCTATTATTACCATCATCATCACTATTACCCCCTAAATCATCATGTTGTTCCGTCATCCTATTTGTAGATGTCTTTTCTTTTCCATTTATTTATTCATTCACTCACTCACTCATACATTCCTTCTAATATATGTATGTATTCTCTATCTCACTTTCTTTTTTTCTCTTCTTTTTTTCTTTTTTCTTCATATATACGTACACGCCCATAATCACGACACTACAACTTGAAGGACCGTGCGATGGCTTCCGTGATGTGTGCCTGGTCGAGTTCCTCTGTCCACTCGGTGCACGTCTCGTCCAGCACGCGACGCAACTTCTGTTCAGCCCGTCGCTCCTGCACAAAGTGAATCACCGGCAGTTTGTTGTACACAAACGATGGCACCATGAGGTCCGTCCACACCATCGGCATCCAGAAGAAGAAGGCGTAGTACCACACAAATGTCCATGAGGCCAAATACCATGTGCTCATTGGCTCCAAGTGACGGCGTGCGACACTTACGGCGTTGTTCACATTACCACTGTTATTGTTTGTGGGCCTCGCCAAGCTGCCAGCACGTGCGCCAAGTCGTCGGAACATTCCTCCTGGAGTTTGTTGATGTTATTATGTTATTATAATTAAATATATAAATATATACTATATGTCTTTTCCCCTATGGCTTCTTTTTTTTTTTTTCTTTTCTCCTTGTCACCTTGCACTAAAACTCTTTTCCTCCCTAGCTAATCTTTAAAAAACAAAAAAAAAAAAAAAACAGGAGCCAGAAAAGAAAAGAAATCAATCCTTGACGACATACAAACTACTACTCCCCGTATTCTCAAACCTTGTATTTCTATTTCCTTGGACATGTAAGAAATCTTACACCTTGATCAGTATTTTCTTTCTACAGCACTTTTTTCTCTTTCTTTTCAGTTATTTCTATTCCTCCCGCTGTAATCCACCGTTTGTTGTGAGCACTTCGCATGAGTCTGCCGTGAAGGGCCGTACTGCATCGCGGAGAAAACACACCACATCACTCAACTCCACTTCTTGCCGCTCCACACGGGCACGCAACTCACGCAGATGCGACTCCATCACCGCACTTCGCGCAACTAGTTCTCGCAGCATTGCCGTGTTGTTGCTGCTGCTGCTGTTTTTATTCTCATGTGCATCCCCTATACGCCGTCGTGATCGTCCACGTCTTCTACCACTACCACTACCACTTCTTACTCCTACTGTTGGTGCTGTTGGTAGTGGTAGTGGTGGTGGTACGACGCGGCAACCTCGAGTGGCAGAAGGAGTCTCTCTCTTGCCATGATGATTAACTGCACGGCTCCCAGAGCGTTTTCTGCACTCTATTTTTCCTCCCATTGCAGAAACACAACGAGTAGGAGTCTCAATCGGAGTTCGACCACAAGTGTTACAACTGCGTGTCACTCCACGGATTCCCTCACAGGAGACTCTTCGACCACGTCGTTCATGTAATGAATAAGGAGATGATTTTCTATTATGTCTTCTATGATGTAGTAGTTCATATTCTTCTGTCCCTTCTGATGTATATACCTCCCCCTTCTCTTGTTGAGTATAAATATGATGCATCTGGGGTAATGTAGAACAATGACGCTTCTGATAGGTGAGCTCACTCGTAGCACACTCCTCACCAGACACAACTAAGGAGGGCATTAAAGTCTTCTGAGACAGACTCGTGCCCTCGTTAACGTGTTCACTGCGTACTGGAGAAACAGCAGAAGCCGTGGCATCAACAACACCAGTCGATTGTGTTGTTGTTGGTATTGTTGTTGTTGTTGGTATTGTTACTGTCACACCCGGATGTGATGGAATAGGACTTCCCCCGAGAGATGTCTCTCTTGTGGACATCGTCCCACCACTGCAACGTTGTGCTGTGTCGTCCGATACACGTGTTCCTCCTCCTCCTCCTCCAACCAACGCTCCTAGCGAAGAAAACCTACTTTGCAGAAACTCTGTCAAAGAATGGGGACGTGTTGAGGTTGTATCTTCAGCAGAATTCGACTGAAATGGCGGACTGCCACTACTCTCACTCCGCATACCCCGCATTATCCCCTCTTCTTCTTTTGTTCGCAGGGTTTGTCGAGATGATGTCTCCGCAGCAGAGGATGAACTCATGCCACACAACTCACTTGAAATAGCAGGACGATAATAAGAGGGAAGATCAGATGTTGCTGCAGCGCCACCGTCACCAAGGCCTCCTGGTGTGAATTGTCCATTTGAGACGGACGGAGTGCACCCAGCACAGTTTTTCATCAATACTATGTTTTGACAACCTTGTTTGTTGTTGTTACTGTTGTTGCTGTTGCCAATACAACATGTGTTCGAAGTTAATACCATCTCTGGGCTCATTTGCACATCCTGTAACTGCTGTCGTAAGGACTCAATCAAGATATCACGTTCCACAAGACGCTGCGTAAGCTCATGTTGTGCAACTATCCAGTTATTTCTTTCGTCTTCACATCGTGCGGACACCGCAGTGCTGTATGCATCCAAACGTTGAATTTCCGATAAAAGTTTTCTCGCAAGATTCCTGTAGGCTTCTTTTATCTCCTGCCGGCTTGGTGCTGATAACACAGTACTGTTCCCTGATGAAGTTTCTGTTGGGGCATTCGGTGACAAGGTCGAACCATCTGTCAACACACCAGGTCTCACCGAGGGGTCTTGCAGTAAATCCCCTTCTCTATCTTGCATAAGAGTTCTTCTAATAGTAGTAGTACTAGCAGCTGCAACAGCAGAAGCAGCACTAGGAGCAGTAGGACGATGAACAGAAGCACCCGCGCCGTTTGAACGTGTCATTTGTGGAGAAACTGCACCACTCGTGGTTTCAGTGCACGGCAACGCTGTTGTGTTACCGCTAGGGGGTGCTGCTGATATATCATCTTCCGCCATGCGGTCGCCAAAAGGCGACAACACGGCCCCCCGCACCACACGCAATCCAGTGTCATCATCATCATCATCATCCGCTGTTACAGAGATTGCGGAGATGTTGACATCTGACGCGAACACCGCATCACCGCTCGCACCAACACGCGGGCCCCATTTCTTCCGTATTTGCGATGCACTACTGTTGTTACTATTGTTATTGTTACTGTTGCTGCTGCTGCTGGCATCTTGCCTGTGCGTGAGTCGGCGGATAGTCCCTATCAGGGACTCAATGTCGTCCCGCAGCGACATAGAGAGCAAGAGAATTATACAGACAACGCCAACAAACGCTAAAGAGAGACAACAAACGTCAGGCCAAATGAAAAGAAGAAATAAATACATAAAAGAAACGTATAAAAACAACCAGGATGTAGAGGCACAGAGTAAAGAAAAGAATGACTAACCATCTTTTTCATTTCTTACTACTAAAACATCTCAAAAAAAAAAAAAAACGCTCCCTACTCATTCCCCCACTACTGCTACTGCTGCTGTTTTTACTATTAGCAGGACTACAACCTCTTCTCTGGTTCTATAATAATAATAATAATAATAATAATAATAATAATAATAATAATAATAAGGGAAAGTACAATCAAATAAAAATACCAACAACAAAAAATAATAATACTGATTCAGGCCCCACATTAAAATATAAAACACATATCGACACAAACCAAGGAGAAAAAAAACAGTTTCCAAGAGAAAATAAAGTAAAAATGAAAAAAATCCCACGCTACAGTGATTATGCATACACGTACAAACAGTAAAAACCCGTCAGGTCCAAAACTATATATATATATATATATATATATATATATATACGTACGCCACCTGCACAAAACCCTACATTAGAAGAATAGTATATACCTTGCGTTTTCCCCAAAAGAAGGATGAGAAATAATAAAATAAAAAAAGACCTTCCCCCGGCCTACGGAAATGCCACATTGGACCTTTCTCTAACAGCAACCGTACGGATGATTCCAAGATAAGCCCTCGTTATCCAAAACCATTAATACTGGCGAAGAGGAAGAACTGAAATGTCCTTTTCATCTGCCCCTCCCCATGCTCGCCATCACAAGCATTACCACCCCTTTATCAAATCTACATTTTTGGTGTCTTGCTCACTCACACAGCGCCTGCCACCAAACTGGGGGAAGTCAGCAATTTCTCCAGAGCGGAAACAGGGTATTGCTGGCTAACAGTTGCACGAATCTCCCGGATCCGAAGTCCTGCACTTTCCCTTGCGGCATGAAGCATGCGCAATTCAGTTCGCAGTTGCATTCCCAATCGGGCGCGTCCTGTGAATACCCCCTCGCTTAGGACATATGCCCGAGACTCAAAACATGCCCACATCTCATTGTAGGCTGGGTTTAGTTTGGCTGGTGTAGAATAAAAACGGACCGAAGGCAGACCAAAAGACATCCTCTTGTAGTGTTTGGAAGGGATCCCAAAGCCTCATTAAAGGTGTGAATGGTTTCCCCGTGGCAAACCATGCATTCTCCCGCTCCTTTCTTTCCTGTTGAGACCCTATACTACACGAATATCCCACCCACATGTCCCCAGGAGGATCTTCTTCTGGACTCCCATTTTAGCCTTTTTGCCACATCAATTTATTCTACTCCCCCACGGTATTGGCTGTGTTTCGACCTTCACTGACAGATGTGGGGTGCAAGGGTGTCATTTCCATGGTCCTGTGCCGTTGTACGGTTCTGCAGGACACTTTGTTGGTGGTTTTCTGTTTTCAGAATTTCATGTCTCTTATTTTCACGCTGTATCAGCAATTCACAAGCCTTTCGAGTTCAAATTATGTTTCCACTTGCAGTTCTGTTGCATTTTCATTCCATTTGCCCCTTGCATCTCCTGAAATGATACATTTGTGTTCTGCTCTGCTAGGAAACTCACCTCCTTTAAATTACGCTGATGGTGGTTGTGCAATATCAATTCTTGCCCTTCGGGGGCCGTCCATTCAGCATCAAAGCTGAACACACTTCTTCAAAGACACACACACACTCACGGATACGTACAGAAAGAGATAGAGAAAACCCGGTGTTCCATGGCATGGTAAATTCGACTATTAAGTAACGCAATGCAGCCCAATTCCTAACCTTACCCCTGCTCTCTGCTTCATTCGCACAATCACTGTATAATTTTCAAACAAAAGAATTTCACCACCATGATGGGTTCGATGCGGAGTGGTCACAAGGGGGAACTCGAGATAGAAAGCTGTGGGACCATGATGCTGCACAAACTTTGCCAAGATGCATGCACTAAGCGTTCATTCCACCTTCCTGTAAGTATGCTGTATCGACAGCATGTATCTAATTCACTATTAATTTAGTTTCAAAACTTCCACTTCAAAATGACTCATACCAAGACAAATGCAAAGAAAGAAAAGGTTATGTAACTTTCATCACAAAGAAACCTAAAGTGTGACCATTCCTTTCCCAAGCTCTCATAAAAATCATCATCAAAATAGTCTCCGGCCCAGAAAAGCACATATACCCCCATAGAGATATATATACAACAATCAATATAAATAAATAGAGTGCA
>NW_021639843.1:714753-714984 GCF_002087225.1 Trypanosoma theileri | reverse complement strand
CACATACCTGGAAGTACTTCTAGTATTCCCCGCAAAGGCTGTCGTTAACATCCCCCCGGGCATAGGTGATCCCAGTCGCCTTGCCGTACCACATTGTTTAAACCGTCTTGTTTCCAGTGTCATTCCTCCCAAATAGAGGAAATACGTTTGCACTCAGTGCGCATGCACTGGCCAAAAGGGCTGTGAACATAACAAATACACTGCAGCACTTCATAACGCCTTCCTGTTGAG
>NW_021639843.1:713860-714529 GCF_002087225.1 Trypanosoma theileri | reverse complement strand
GTGTATATACATAAAAGAAAATCATTGGAATATAAAGTGAAATCAGGAAAACTAAACCAAGTCAAAAGCAAGAAACAATAGAGCCCAGAAAGCAAACATAAGAATTATATGAGCAGCAAAAACGTGTTAACCCATCCATGAGGATTTTTGGGTTAATTTATATCAATCACACAATGAACGCCCCTCAGAAATACTTTCTTTATCCTACAACAAGGCGGCATGTGTGCACAAGCAAAAATTTGGCCTCACATTATAGAACCCGATCCAGTATATATGCTATACGGCGAAAAGCACAGGTTCAAATAAATTAAAAAAAAAGCTAGTATATATTATCATTGATCCTTCAGCCCAATACACAAAAGCAAACAAAGAAAGCAAGACAAAAAAGCAAAGCAAAGAAGCAAGAAATGAAAATAGTTATTTTAATTCTAATGGCTCGAGTGCTTCTAATGGTTCTCGAGGTTCTTGTGGTTGTTCTGGTTCTCGTGCGAAAATATGCATGATGATAGTGCCAAAAAACAAAAAGGTCGCACCACAAACGAGGAAGAAGCCCATTGAAACTTTGTATTCTTCTCCTTTAAAGGGTGCGTACTGAGAAGCCAGGGCATCATCATCCTGGCAGTACCCCTTGAGGTAGCCAAACACAGAGACTGCAACACCACATGCACT
>NW_021639843.1:710879-711460 GCF_002087225.1 Trypanosoma theileri | reverse complement strand
GGAGTATAAAGTCATAAAATCATACTTAGAGGCAATATCGTATACGTTGTGTGAAACCATACTATAACATACATCTATGCACCACACTGCATGATGGAGAAAACCAGGAAAATCCCACATGCGACACATATGAGATTATAAGTGGCTATTACCGTGATGATGAGATGCTGGCTTCTCAGTACAGGCCCCACAAGGACAGGGACCACAATTTCACAGTTTCTCTTTTATTCATACACAATGAACCCAACACGTACCCGGAAGCTCATAAACCCAAAAGTGTAAAAAAACAAAAAAAAAGAGCGACACAAAAGAAAGAACACTTGCGTCCGATCAACAGATGAATTCCACTCAAAATAAAAATGATAGCTCCCCACAAGGCAACACCCTCACATACCTGGAAGTACTTCTAGTATTCCCCGCAAAGGCTGTCGTTAACATCCCCCCGGGCATAGGTGATCCCAGTCGCCTTGCCGTACCACATTGTTTAAACCGTCTTGTTTCCAGTGTCATTCCTCCCAAATAGAGGAAATACGTTTGCACTCAGTGCGCATGCACTGGCCAAAAGGGCTGTGAACATAACA
>NW_021639843.1:709379-709590 GCF_002087225.1 Trypanosoma theileri | reverse complement strand
AAAAAAAAAAAACATTAGTCATTAAAATCTCTATTCTGCCGAAAGACTTACCTGGCAGGACTTACAAAGTGGCAGGTTATAGGGTCCCTTTCCTTCCCCGACCCCTCCGCGTGGAGGGACTAGGGGGTGTGTGGGACGGAAAAGGAAAAAAAAAAAAACTTAAAACCTTCCTAATCGTTTAATCAGAAGCTCTCTCATAGTTCACCAAAAC
>NW_021639843.1:697858-706484 GCF_002087225.1 Trypanosoma theileri | reverse complement strand
AATTGGAAAGATGAACGTGAAAACACTCTCTGTACCTTGATTGAAATAGATAAAATAAAGATGCATATTTTCTCTACAAGTCATTAAAAAAAAAAACACTGGAAGACAGATGATTAGGTGAAAGAAGAGAAAAAAAAAAATGGGAGAGTAAATTAAAAGGGTATCACTCCAATGCTTGATTTCTACCAGTATGTACCAGCAGGTGCTTGCCCACGTAACAGGGCCAACCCCAAGGGGCACAAGGTGCAGACTACAAGCAGTGCAGAGAGACTCCCTTATGTGTGTCTACGCGCAGCACTGAAAGAGGTTGGTAATCATAAACAGGCCACACGCAATACATATAAGGTAAAACGATACCCAGAAGTCGAAGCCTGATTCCTTGAAGGGGAGATACAGAGGGGCGAGTATCGCATCGTCCTGACAGTAGCCCTTCAAGTATCCGTAGACAACGAGTGCCACACAAACCCCAGAAGCGGCGAACGCAAGAGAGAGCAGAAAGGATATTAAACATTTAAGGAAGCAAAGTGCTGGTCCCGTAAACAACCGGACAATGGCAAGAAGAACAACGATGAAGCCGAGACCAGCCGCTCCCACGGTAACGCCCTCACAGACAGTGAAGAACAGCTTGAACTGTGCACAGACACTGTCAGCCACTTTGGACACGGTATCAGAAGGGCCTGCAGACACCTTAGAATACCACAGTGTCTGAATCGTCTTGACTCCAGCAACTTCCTTTTGAAATACCGCAAAGACGTTTGCACACGCAGCACACGCCGTGGCCACGATTGCAAGGATCAAGACAAATACACGAGCACAGATCATAGTTTTCGTGCAGCCGGGTTCGAAGGGGATCGCTTTAGACTTATTTACTGTGAAAGGCGAGAAGGAGGAAAGAAAACAGCACAATTTACAGTATTTTTGACACATAACCTACAGAATTTATTAACACTTTCTGAGGAGGTTTTTTCTGCTTTATAGTTTAATCCCTTTTCTTGGTTTTTTTTTTTTTTTCTTTGCTCTAATTGACATTATTGATAACAACTATTCAGCGTAATTATTCTTTATTTGAAGCGTTTGAAGCATTTGTCCCATGTAAACTCGAAATGCTTCGGTGCGTATGTCTCCTTTCGCTGTAGTAACGCCTTCACTGGAGAGCATAGCACAACGCAGGTATTTTTGAGTCCTCTCGGGATCTCCTAAAAGAGGTTGCGTTGTAGGGTTGGCGTTGTGCTCGCGGAATGTATGATGATGAAGCACACAGTGAGGTTTTTTAATAAGAAAATGAACACGTGAGTCTGTGATATTAGGTTCCGTTATTGGTGGGTTAAAAGTGCGAGCAAAAACCTCCCGTGGGTTGTGTTCGTAGTCATAGCGTAAGAGTGCATACTGTGTGCGTAGTCCTCCAAGATCACCTTCTGCACCTTTTATACCATGCACGCGTTGCACTTCATCTAATATGTATTTGCGTTCCTCGGTTGTAAGATTGTAGCGACGACGATCTGCCCAGAGGAGTAATTCATCTAACCAAGAAGATTTAAATGTACCAAGTCGTTGTGTGGCATGTTGATATAATTCCAACAACTTGGGTGACTCTATACGCAAGTATATCTTCATCAATCTTGACACTACTCGGGTAGTTAGAGGGGTTCCTTTCTCTTTCATAGCCTGCAAGACGTCTTCTGCTCCTGCTGCAGGGTCTGTTGAGTTATGAGCGTGCTGCAGAAGTACGCAAAAATAGAACTCATTAGTACAGTGCACTAAATTTTGTTCCAAACAAGGTCGCAGGTATTCTTCTTCAAATCGGGGAACCTGACACTTGGATAGGGCGTGAATAGCCGTCTGTAACAGATATTCATTTCCGCGTCTGTCTAAAGTTTGATCAGAGTTTACTAAGGCATCTTTGGCTTGTGTATATGCGGCAATGGCTAAATCCACAGCTCGTGTTTCTCCTGCTGCAATGAGCACAATACTCCAGACACTTATACTTAATTGAGCACCATCACGTAACATAGTTCGCGCAGTAAAGACAATTTTCCCATTATCTTTTGCTGCCTGAAGCACAGTCAACAATTGAAAAATAAGATACTCTGAAACCTTTTCTACTGATCTCCTATTCATCGTCCTTTCCTTGTTATTTTCTCGTTCAGTCACACTCACTTCTTGTTGCATATTCCGTGAATGGGGTCGAAGGAGGTCATCACAGCTTACTTGTTCAACACCTAAAAATGACCCAATATCATCAAAATATCGTAATGCTGTATGTACATGATGACCAGCACGACATGTAGCGATAAGACTAGCGTAGAACCATTGCTCCTCAGAAACTCGTCCCCCTTCATTAATCTTGTTGTTGTTAATTACATTGTTTCCAGTTTCCAGTATGATACCACTACCTCTACCACTACCACCATCATCACCACTACCAACACCAGGATCCTGCCTTATCATATCCCGTGGCCTACGAAGGAATCCTTTTTTGAGACAGAAATGAAAGAAAAGCATTTCACCTTCGTCTCCAGATGAAGCATACTTTACAAATCTTTGCACAGTACGTATGATATTCTGAGTGCTGAGTTCTCGTGAGGGGTCAGGATAAACCAACGCTATACACTCATTATAAATGTAGGCTGCGTCATCAAGAGCTTGTTTAGACTCTGTAGAATGTGTACTACAATTCTTTGAAGCAATACAGATACAACGCCAAAATGCTCGAACTAGTGAAAAGGCACTCATTACTCCCCAACTAATAGATGGAACATGTTGCAGGTGTTTCACACAATATGAGGCTAGACGAACCAAATCACTGCTACTGGCAAGGTTATATGCACTATCCACAACAGAATCAGAGACCGCAAAGTTCCCTCCATTGGTTTCATCATTCTCTTGAGAGGAAGGGTCTATCGTAAGGTTTGCACGGGCATAATATACCTGTAGACAAAGATCATGAAGCTTAGCGACATGCGCTAAATGAGCGTATTCTCGAATGCATTTGACACTCATCTCATGTATGCGTCGGCGAAGCAGTTCAGACACGTGGGCATGAACTGCCACTGTATGGTTAGGATCAAAATTTGTTCGACTAAAGCGATAAAGTCGTCGGGCAAACTCATCTGATGAGAGAAGTGTTAATTCATGCGCCATTTGCAGGTACGACTCCTCATCAGTGTCTACCTTAGGCACTGCAACGAATGGACGAGAAGGAGTGGCGCTCTTGCTGTTGTGGAAGGTTGAGGGGAGTACATTTGCCGTACGTGTAAGTAGACAGCGCCGCATTTTTATTTTTATTTTATGTTTACTTTCGTTAAATCAGATTCTGAAACATAAATGACACAACTTTCGAAGTCATTCTTTTGTATACGTGTGTATGTGGGTTGATTAATCGATAGATTAGTACGATAATTAGATGGAACGAGTTAATAAGAAAAGAAAAGAAAATGGAGGAAAAAAAAGAAAACATTATTTCTCTATCGTACACATATATACATATATAGACATATATTTTTTTTCTCTAAAAAGAATAATATCATGATGTAGAAAAAGAACGTCAAACAAAAGAAAAAAAAAAGAAGGCAGCGTATATTTGACGACAGGTGTAAACTTCAAGATACAGACGTTTTTACTCCTTTTTTCACCCCTACTCCCCTCCTTTATACTCTTCTTTCTTCTTCTTTCTCAGATTGATTGTTATTGTTTGAGTCCACGGAGAGCTGCAGATATGTCAGCGAAGTTTAACTTAATTGCCGCCCTTCCACCACCACCACTACTACTCGCCGCATCATCCGTCGTCTTTTCACTGAGAGTCACCGGTGCGTACACATTGATCAGATCAATCACCGGCCCATTGTTCCACAACTGCCACTCTGCTGAATTTGGACTGTTCATCTTCTTTGCCATCCACTTGCTCCATTCACTCTGAGGGTCATCCAAATCCCCGGGACCCCGCTGCGCCGGCATTGGATCCGCCGCACTTGGCAGATCAAACACGCGCTGATGCAGCAATCGGCACTTGGTGTCATCACCAGAGCACAAACCCATCAAGAAACAAATACACAAATCGTAGGGTGCACCACGAAAGAGACATGTCTCACCATGCACACAACTACCCCATACACGTCGACAGGGATGAGTTTCATCTTCCTGCAGTTGCTGCTGTTGTTGTTGGTGTGGTTGTTGTTGTGGTTGTTGCTGATGATGACGATTCAAGGCAGAAGGTCCTCTATTAGCTGAACCCGCACCACCACGTGAAGATGGAACTGTGTTCATTGCTATGGCAGGGAGATTCTGAAGACGTGTGGGACGATCACCACCACCGAGCGTTGGTACAGCTATACGCTCACCGGATGGTGCTACGGCCTCAGCAGGGCGGCTGACCACGTCATCAGTCATTTCCATTACCTTTAATGGTTTATAGTTGAGCCATGAAAGAAGAGATGGAAAAGGTACAACGCGACTTGGGCGGTAGGTACGTGGTCGAATAATACGAGTAAAACACCTCGTACAAAGCATTACATGATGTACAGCATCTACACCAAGTGAATCAGAAATAATGTTATCGCGACGACATTTATTGCAGTAAAACGAAGCTCGTTCAGGCAGTTGCCAGAGTTTTGTATTTAATGCCGCCTGTGTATTAGCATCTGGTGGAAGCTTCTTTTCACGTGGATTAAATGTGGCAAAGTTATTGAATGTCAAACGTCTGGGACCACGACTGCTACTTTCTGTCTGAGGGACTGGTGTGTTGGCACCGTTAGCAACTACAAGAGGACGATTGCGTTGGTACGGAGCACCTCTGTTAGACGCGGCATACCGCTGTGGAGCACCATTGCTTGTGTTGATGCTATGCGGTTCCCTACTCATTTTTTTAAAAAAATTATTTTTCTTCCTTTGCTCACCTCAACGTCAACTACTTGTTTCCTCTTCTCACACCTCCTTTTCTTTCCTCTTCCTTTTCCCAAGCAACTACAACAGGAGTCAGCTTAAAGGAATTCAAAACTTAATTATATATATATATATATATATATATATATATATCCGCGAGGAAACACGGTGCAAAGAAAAAAAAAAAGAGAAAAGGGAAAAATTGAATATCAAGAGCAGGAAGGTAACAGGGTCTCCGTTTCTGGAGGCCATCAGAGAACCATAAACACAAAAAGAAGAAAATCCAGAAAGCAAAAGGAAGCAGAGAAACAAGGCTATTACTTCGCTTTCCCTAAAGGAAGATGAAAATGAAAATGAAGTGTAAGGTCTAGGTGTCATCACAAAATGAAAGAAAGAACCCATCACTGCCCTTGCGTATCAAAACTTTGAATTACGCGTAGCCGAACTTCTTCAGCACTTCCACGTTCTTCTTGGGCATCTTTGCCAAAGCCGCCTTGCGGGCAGACTTCCATGCAGCGCGCAGCTTCTCTGTCTTCTTGTGGTGACGTGCTGCCTTCTCCACACGGGCCTTCTCAAGGTTCTCCACCACCTCGCTGTACTTCCAACCCACATGCTTGCACATGTTGCCCAGAACAGTGTAGGGGCGTTCGCTGCGGAAGCAGTAGTGACGCTGGGCCTTTGGGATCACCACACGGCCGCCGGTGCGCACAACGTTGACGGGAACACCCTCGTACGCCACGAGTGCGCGGAGTGCCTTCTGTCCACGCTTGGTGTAGCGGGGGAGCATGGAGCGCACGGTGCGGACAAAGATGTCAGAGGGGCTGCGGTGGTGGAAGGGACCGAGCTTGGGGTTTGACAGCTTACGCTTGCGGAGGAACTGAAGGTACTTGATCTTGTTGCGGATCTCTGTTCCGGCAATGTTAAGCTGTTCGCAGCGCACGGCAGTGATCTTCTTTCCGAGCAGCAACTGCTTTGCAACGATGGCTGCGGCGCGACCGAGCACGTGATTCTTCAGATCGAGAACCACCACGTCGGGGCGGTGTTTTCCGGCGCCCTTGCGGCTGCGGCGGTCAACGTTCTTTCGGCTAGGCAACACCATTCTGCAGGATTAGTCCTTCTTCTCACAGTGTGTGTGTGTGTGAGTGAGTGTGCTTGGCTCGTCACCGATGACTCCTGGACTTTGGCGGCAGCACGAGGGAAAAGGAAAAGAGCAAAAAGAGGAAAGAGAAGAGAGGTAGATGTGGCATTAATGATTCTACCATAACAGGGGAGGGAACAGTAAATCAACATGGAACGGCAAGGATAAAACCCTAACCGAAAAAGAAAAAAAAAACGAGAAAGAAAAAAAAAAAGATAAAAAGAAAAAGAGTGAAGAAAGTCAAACAAAAAAAGAAGAAGAGTTAATCATGGAAGAAGAAAAATGAAGGATGCTGAGTTAATGTCACGGAAACCCCACATCAACTAAAGAGAATGTCCAATAGCTGCAACGAAGGAAACCCTCTTGACAGTTACACACTCACACACGGAGAGAAAAAAAAAAAAAAAAGAAAGAAAGAGAGACACAGCAATGGATACAGTCATATCCACAAAAAACACTAATACATAAAGACGGAGAAAAATAGAGAAACAGAGTGAGTGATAAAAAAAAAAAAAAAGATGTGCCAATACAGTAAGAATCTCCCTACTCACATATTCTCACTTCCCTATTTTCTAATACTTCACATAAGTATAATTTGTGTGTATGGGTGTCCGTATAAGTGTAAGAAGGAGAAGCAATAATGAAAAGTGAAAAAGACATTAGTGTGCACATCTCCTGAAAGAAGTGTGTCTGCCTGAGCTTAACAAGAAGCATTTAAAAACAAATGCGTTCCTCACATTTTCTTTTTAGTTTTATTCGTTTTTTTTTTATTTTTCTTTTTTCTTTTCGTGATCTTCTTCCTTCTCCTATAATTTTCTTCATGTATAATCTTTCTCTTATTTGCTCGTATTCTTTCATGTTATTTGTTTTTTTTTTAACTTTTTTTTATATAAACACTTCTTCCTCTTTTTTTTTTTTCATCCCTTCCTTTCTTTTTCCTTTTCCCTTTTCTTCCTCTGTTGCTGCCATTTCTATTCAATGTCTCTTTTCACTCACTTTTACACACATAAGCGTTTAATCATTCTCATTTTTTCTTTGTCGTATTTTCTTTTTAAAAATAAAAAGAAAGACAAAAAAAAAAATATAGTTCATTAGACCTGCATACGAAAACAAACAAAAAAAAAACAGAAATCCTCTTTAGTACTGTGGTTTAAATATCTGAAAACTACATTTGCACGTCTCGTCCATTACCATCATAGCCCCGCTGTTCGTGAACTCTCCACAGTAATTTGAGGCGCTAAAGATTGTCACGAGCCGCCTATCTGCAAAGAAGGCGTAACCGTTATCAACCACCTGATGGGCACGCAGCACAATGTCGATGTTCAGCTTCTCGCACATGCGCCGCACAACATCTTCGCCGAATGTGTAACTCACACCACGTTCGCTTTGCAGCCAACCGCTGCTGTTCTCCTCCGGGTCAGACCAGAGAATATCACACGCCAATCCCATATCCGGCACCACCAGCGGACGCCTGATTTGGTTGATCTGCTCCAGGTGCTGCAGCTCTGGACTCAGACCACCATGCATACAGAGAGCGATCTCCTCAATAAGGGCGGCAATGGGGAGACAGTTAAAAACATCTGTGAACTCCTTAAACAGCTTCACTGAGAAACGTCTTTTAACCTCATCGAAGAAGCCATAAATTCTACAAATACTGTCAGACTCATGGTTACCGCGCAGAATGTACATTTTGTCAGGGTACAGCACTTTCAGTCCAAGAAGCACAATAATCACCTCGGTGCCATACTTACCCCGATCCACATAGTCTCCAAGAAACAAGTACCGTGATGCAGGCGGCATACCACCAGCGCGGAAAATCTCTACGAGATCATTAATCTGACCATGAATGTCACCGCATACATTTACAGGGGCCTCCAATCTTACCAACATAGGCTGTGACATAAGTACCGGGCGTACACGGCGTAGAACAGTACGTATAATGTCTTCCTTGAGAAGTCGCTGCGCGCCCTGCCAGTCCTGTAGAATGGACGTCACTAGGTGTCGAATGGCGGACTTCTCATCTTCGTGTACGTTGTCGCGTTTTGACGGGTGAGCTGTATCCCGGCGTTCTTGCTGCTGTTGCTGCTTCTCTGCTGACTGCGAACGACCACGCTTGCGGGTGACCACTGCTGACATATTTTACTCACCTCCTGCTGTTGTTATCGTTTTCTGAAATTAATGCTTTAGAGATGACGTCGTTGTTTGTTGTATTAGGATGAAATTAGTGTCCGCACACGTCTTTAAAAGAAAAAAAAAGAACAAAGCGAAACAAAAATGTACCAAACAAACAAAAAAATGAAGGAACACCTAGTATTTATGCGTATATGTGTGTTTGTATGCGTATACGTGTATGAGTGAAAAATTAGAGAGTATTTACGCTAAGCCCACGCAATTAAAAGAGTCTGAGACGTCGAACTGGAAGAAAAATAGGAAAAAGCTGTAGATGGATGAAGTGCCTTCACCGCAACTTCCAGAAAAAGCACGCTCTGTTGCTCTTCTAGACCTAACTTCTACTTGTGCATATGTATGTGAGTGTGAGTGTGAGTGTGTGTGTGTTTTAGTAGGGGTACATTAAAACCCATAGTTCAGCGAAATATTTAAAAAAAAAAA
>NW_021639843.1:693877-697015 GCF_002087225.1 Trypanosoma theileri | reverse complement strand
GCCTTGCGCTCCGCCTCCGTGAAGGAGGCCATATTCTTCACCCAGCGGTACACGCATGTGTTCCCGGCGCCCAGCAAGTCACTGAACATCTTCACATCCTCCGCAGACGGCTTTGCTCCGCCAAGGAACAGCTTGCCCTTGAGCTTGCTCTCCAGCTCGCCACTCATCTTGTTGACGTCCTTGACAGACATTATTTTATTTTATTTCGTTACAGAAAAATCCTACATCAAAAAAAAAAAGATTGGGAAAAAGAAGACGGATAAGAAATACGGTTATTACTATTCACATCCACACAATTTATATGCACAACTATGGTATCTTAAAGCACATTCTAACTCTCAGATGTCGTAAAAAAAAAAGAAGCAGGTGAACAAAAGATGAGCGAAGAAAAAAAAAAAAAACGGGACTGTGGAAACAAAAGAAAAGCGGAATAATTAGGTTCTCTCATAACTGTTGCTAGATCTTTTGGGATCCCACCACTTCGGCCAGCTTCCTAGCTACAATCAGAAAAACAAGTCCCGGAAAAGAATGGGAGGTTAAGTTCTTCATGGTTTTTAACTCAAATAATGAATGAAATCATTATATGTAATGGAAAGAAAGAGAGAATGTTTGACAGTGAAAGAGAACCAATCTCCCACACTTCCCCCATACTCATGCTTCCTATGTCCCAACTTATTTCTTTTTATTTTTATCACCTTCCATTCTCTCGCATTTTTCCCTTTTTTTTTTCTTTTTCTCAACAATGGGAGGGCGTTTAAATCTTATTCCAGGCGACGATGTCCATAGACTGCACCTCGTTCTCAAATGACATGATAAGATCCTCGAGGTCATCACCAGAAACCTTGTCGTCCTCAATGACAATCAGCTGCTGAAGCTTCTTCAGCCCAAACGCCACTGGAACAAGTTTGTGGTCACCCCAAAGAAGACCGTCGCGCTTCACAGCATGCAACTTCTGGGCGAGTGCCTCCAGATCGACTGTATCATCCCATGGCTTCACGTCGAAGAGAATTGATGACTTGGCAATGACCACCTTCTTGGCCTTCTTGGCATCAGCGTCCTTCTTCTTCTTTGCCTCGAGTGCGGCCTTCTCCTCCTCTGTCACCTCACCAAAGAGATCAATGTCCTCGTCTTCCTCCTCCTTCTTTGCCGGAGCGGGGGCTGCCTTCTTGGGTGCCTCCTTCGCGGGAGCAGCAGCAGCAGGGGCAGCGGCCGCAGCAGCCGGCGGGGGTGTCACCTTCACTGGGGCTCCCCACGCCTTGCGCTCCGCCTCCGTGAAGGAGGCCATATTCTTCACCCAGCGGTACACGCATGTGTTCCCGGCGCCCAGCAAGTCACTGAACATCTTCACATCCTCCGCAGACGGCTTTGCTCCGCCAAGGAACAGCTTGCCCTTGAGCTTGCTCTCCAGCTCGCCACTCATCTTGTTGACGTCCTTGACAGACATTAGTTTCTTTTATTTCGTTACAGAAAAATCCTACATCAAAAAAAAAAGATTGGGAAAAAGAAGACACTGGTGTATTTTTACAAAAGAACATAAACGTAGTCAAGAAAGAAGAAAATACATCTGAATCTCACAAGACACTTCACGTCTTCCAAGTAAAGAGGGAGAAATATAAGGAATAATAACTCTCTTTGTGCAACTCATGAAGCGTGTTGTGCCACAGCAGGAAATGTATCCATTGTTCTTAAAATAAGTTTAGCCTGTTCTAAAAGGCCGCCAACAGCAGCGCGTAACGAACGTTCCTGAACTGCTTCTACTTTAATATATACTGTGGAACGTGTGGTATCATCAGCCCAAAGTTGAACATCCTTTGTTGTACCTGCCACAGGTGTTTCCACACGTAGCACTTGCATCATGATATGTGCTGACTCAGCACTTGGAAGAGGCAGTCGGAGGATACACTCCAAAAGGTCCTTATCCCCATCAGCTGCATGATTATCCGCATTCATTATTTGATTATTTTTTTTTTCTATCAGGAGTATATTACTTTATATACTCTCCTAGTATTCCCAACCCTTTCCAACGATACAAAAAAAAAAAACTCCTTTTGTCTGCCTCAACAGGAGTCGCTGGTCCAAACAATAAGAAAAAAAAAATAAAAGGGGAAGAGGTCCCTTTTTTTGCTTTCCAAAATCAGAATAATGTCGAGTATTAAAGAATGAAAGAAAAATAATAATAATAATAATAATAACGAGGGGGTAGTGTGCAAAGTGCACACTGGCGAAGAGAAAAAAAAAAAAAAACGTTAATAATGTGTCACGTAATAATCACTAACTAACTAACTGAAGGTGTATATCAACAAACCACACAAAATATGTGAGAAATAAATTTCACTTTCTACAGTTTTTTTTTATTGATTAATGAAGCAGATTTTCTGTTTTATTCGATACCATGATAAAGCGATCCAAATAGATGGCTCATATTACAGACATTCCAAAATATGTTTTTTTTCATTGCCAAATATACTGTGGAATAGCAAAAAATAAAATAAAATAATAATTCCACTCCTCTCTATAATTCAAGAATACAAGAGTAGTCTGAAAAAGACGTGAGTGAATGAAATGGTTGTGAGTGTCATATAACGTAAAATGAAAGTAGGGGACTTTATGACTGCAACTAGAATAAAAGAGATTATCAAAAGGATAAAAAAAAAAAAAACCTTTGCGCAACTTCACCAGAGCTGTTTTTAATTCTTTTTTTCTTTTTTTTTTATGCTTCAGTACCAGATTTTTAATCCACCATCCCATGAATAATTCAAATGAAGAAATTTTATTTGATAATGACGATGGGAGAGAAAAAAAGTTTCCGATGCCGGGGATCGAACCCGGGTCTAGCGGGTGAGAGCCGCTTGTTCTAGCCACTATACCACACCGGATATGTGAGAGTCTGTCGATTAGGGTTCCGTATCCCCTTTGGAGATTCCACATCTTTTTTCTTTTCTCACATGCGAGAATTAAATTATGGGCCCAAGGCCTCCCCCAGCGCCTCTATCAGTCCATCCAGTTCCCCGCCATTCATCTCCATCAGCACCGGTCGGGTGGGGAGTTCACCCGCCGCTGGATCTAAAGGGGCCAACTCCATCGCCAACTGTAGGAGCGGCACACCAGCACCAACACTACCAATACTACTACTACTAC
>NW_021639843.1:693204-693457 GCF_002087225.1 Trypanosoma theileri | reverse complement strand
AAAAAAAAAAAGCAAATACAAAAAAAAAGAACAAAAAAAAGCAAGAAAAAAAAGGGGTCAAACGCCGATTCCATTAAGGTGCAGATGTCTTCACAATATAAGAACTAGATGAAAGAAGAAAAAAAATGAAACGAGCACATCAAAAAAACACAGAAACTCCAGCTACAAGAAGCCACAGATAAAAAAGAACGACATCGAAGAAACGGGGAGCATGCCGCCGTGTCGTCCCACTTACCCGTGCACTCAAGTGCGA
>NW_021639843.1:688000-692374 GCF_002087225.1 Trypanosoma theileri | reverse complement strand
TCCACCATGCATACAGATTATCTTTTCACCAACCACGCAGCATACCGGCATCGTATTAAACACATCAGTAAAGGCCTTGAAAAGCCTGATATTGTACCGTCGCTTCACATCATCGAAAAAACCATACATCTTGTTGATGCTTGCACACTCGTGGTTGCCGCGGAGTAGGAAGAAATTCTCAGGGTACACAATCTTGTAACAGAAGAGAAGAGTGATGGTCTCTACACTATGCTTACCCCGATCCACATAATCGCCCAGAAATAAGTAATTTGAGTACGGTGGGTACCCACACTTCTCAAAAATGCGCAGCAAATCATAATATTGTCCATGAATATCACCACAGATACGCACTGGTGGTTTAATCTCTAGTAGCATAGGCTGGGACATAAATATATCACGTACGGCATTAAGAACATTCCGTATATCCTCTTCACGGATAAGAATTTGTTGTTGTGTAGCATTTCCCTTAACAATAAGTAACTTCTCTATGAGCGTCTGCATGAGCAAAACCACAAGTAACACGAACGTGCCTTTTTTCTCTCTTTTTTCGTTGTCTTTGCGGTGATATCCTCAACTATAGTTTACGGGATGCCTGCCTTACGCCACCCAATGTTTTTTTTTCTCTTTTCTATCCTCTGGTTTACCTTTTGTTGCGGGTTGAAAATTGTTTAAAGCAACGAAAAAAAACAGTAAGCAGAAAAAAGCTATACTGTTTGGTTATGCTTTTTCACCTATGTGTAGGACCCTTACCCACCCGGACTTACTCTCAAGGGAAACTATACAGGAGCACACAATCGCAACAAAGCTTTAGAATAACAAAAAGAAAAACGAAAAAAAAGAGCAATTTGTGCACAGGCATATCATATATATATATAGATACACATACATCTATATATATATATAGATTTGATACCTATAGATTTATATAGATATATCATATTTACAGATGTTATTCCCAAGAAGCTATTTGCACGGAGATTCCCGCGTCAAAATGAACACCAGTTGCAAGAGTCTACATCACAACATTTTTTTTTTTTTGTTTCTTTCTCTCCTTACCTCCTCATTTATTTTTTTCTTCTTTTCCTCCCTGTTACGAGGCGACATTTTTAGTGTGATACATGACTACACCGCCAGAAAAAAAGAAAAGAGAAGACCACTTTTCTCTGTGTTTATTCTTTCAATCAATCAATCAATCATTTAGTCTTCATATTCTTTCCTATCCTCTGGATGGTTGCGATTACCGAGATTCCTCTGGTTTGTGCAGTGTCAAGCCTCATCCCCACTCCCATGCATTGTGGAATATTGGGGGGATGAAAGGTAAAAGGAACAGAAAAGAAAAAAAAAAATGAAACAAAACTAAGAAATCACACACAAACAAACACACACACACACTCACTTCACACATACACATATACAAAGAAGTTAAGGAAGAAAAAGTGGCATGAAGGGCGAAAGGAGAAACAAAAATATCGTTTCTGCTCCACCAGTAAACCAGACGTCAGAGAGTCAAAACGTTGTGAAGATGCAAGAGCAAGTGTTGCAGGAGCATCCCACTCCCCCACCTCCTCTACAACTACATAAACAAAAAAAAAAAAATGAAGAGATGAGAAGACGCGAAAATGAAAACTATAGTACAGAGAACTAGAAGAAGAAAAAAAAAAAACGAAAATGAAAATGAAGGTAAAATCCCTCCACTTGTCATCGCCTTCCACCACAATGAGCGCGCAAAAACAAATGAGCCTTACAAAAGCAATCATTCACGCAAGTACGACAAAAGGCACAGAAAGTTCTGTAATAAACCAAAGAAGGGACTGACAAAAATAAAAAGATAAACCACCAACTACGATGTACTTTATCACTCATTACGAATGGTTCATCCCTTGTTTATTAATTTCTCCTTCATTTTCATCTCGCTTTGAATCATCACGCTACATGGAAGAAAAAGATTGGCACACAGTAACAAGGCATCAAAGAAACAGTATGAGTAACAGTGACTGACAAAGAAGTGGGGAAAAGAGATAGTTATTGTGATCATAAATACGTACCAGCTTATGTTTAGGTCAGTTTGTCTCTCTGTCTCTCTCTCTCTCTGTGTATGTATATATGTATGTGTGTGTGTGTGTCTGTGCTACTTGAAAATGCAATGGACCCAGAATGAATTTTTTTTTAATCGAACATCTGTGGTCACAACACTGTATGACCGGTGAGCAACATCTGTGTCTTAACATACATCACTCCAAAAATAAAAAATTATACACTCACACAAATACAAAAATGCACGCAGAAATACTGCCATTCATATCAAACATCTACACATACAGATAACGGGGAAAAAAAAAAGATATGTGTAAAGATACAGTAGCGGAAGACGAAGAGCTGTCATGGCCCAAAGATCCCGATCCCCAACTCCTTTCAACACAAGAAGTGTACCCAAGAGAGGAGAAACCATACTACGCCGCTTTGAAAAACACACACATACACATAGACACAGACAAACTGACCTAAACATATTATACACTCGTACAAATATTTAATTCACTAAGGAAGCATGATCAAGTCAATAAGAAATCCAATATACTCAAAACCAATCACCACTACTCAGCTTCTGAACTGCAGAAGACAGACCGTAAAGGTAAACACGAAGATTGTACACCAAAAAAGGAGGGGGAAAGTCGTACACAACCTCTGTACGAAACCCTCCAAAGCCAGATGGGGAAAGAAAATGAAAACGGAACTACAAAAGTAAAAGAAACAGTTTCACGTTCTTTTTTTTTTTTTTTTTTTACATTCAATATAAACCCCAGTTACTTAAGTTCCTCCAGTTCAGCAAACAAATCTCCACTTTATCGGACACGGAGAAAAAGAAAAAAAAAAAAACGACCAAAACGAACATAACATTGAAAAGAACATCATATACGTAAAACAATTTAGCTGTTTGCCGGAATAATGAGAAAGGAACATTGTAATTTTTCATCAATATTCATGACAGCCGCATCATTATCAAACTCACCGCAATAGTTTGGAGCGGAGAAGATTGTTACTAATTGCCGACTCGCGAAGAAACCGTAGCCACGCTCCATGACTTGGTGGGCACGCACCACCAGGTCCATGTCTACCATGTCCAGGAAGTCGCCCACAATGTCCTCGCCGAAGAGATAACTCACACCGCGGTCACTCTCAAGAAATCCTTTCACTTCATCCTCAGGGTCGGCCCACAGTAAATCACACAAGATACCTTTGTCCGGCACATCACAGGGTCGTTCTATCTCATTCACAGCAGCAAGAGACGTCAAATCAGGACTTAGTCCACCATGCATACAGATTATCTTTTCACCAACCACGCAGCATACCGGCATCGTATTAAACACATCAGTAAAGGCCTTGAATAGTTTGATATTGTACCGTCGCTTCACATCATCGAAAAAACCATACATCTTGTTGATGCTTGCACACTCGTGGTTGCCGCGGAGTAGGAAGAAATTCTCAGGGTACACAATCTTGTAACAGAAGAGAAGAGTGATGGTCTCTACACTATGCTTACCCCGATCCACATAATCGCCCAGAAATAAGTAATTTGAGTACGGTGGGAACCCACACTTCTCAAAAATGCGCAGCAAATCGTAATACTGCCCGTGAGTATCACCACAGATACGCACTGGTGGTTTAATCTCTAGTAGCATAGGCTGGGACATAAATACATCACGTACGGCATTAAGAACATTCCGTATATCCTCTTCACGGATAAGAATCTGTCGCTGCATGCTACTCCCCTTAACGGTGAGCAACCTCTCTATGAGGCTTTGTACTAGGTTAGATGACATTCCCTAGCCTTTGCCTCCCCTGCACCGTTTTTCTATTTAACGTACTTTCTCGTGTGTACAGCTCTCTTTTCTTTTTCGTTCAAAAACCTAAATATATATATATATATTTTTTTTTCTTGGGGGGTTTTCTGGTTTAACACCAGTGGTGACTGCACACGCTGGCGTTTTTGGTGGGAGAAAGGAAAAAAAAAAGAATAAATAAATAAAAAATGAGGGAAAAAAACAAACCAATGAAGGGCAAAGGGAAGGATGGGGTTGAGAGTAAAAATGAGAGTGTGGGGGAAATACGAAGGTTCGGGTAAATCAGATGTGCGATTGCCAGGAGTGGCAAAGGACACTTAATTTCTTTCGTGGAGAAAAGAGAAAGGGGATGAGAAACGATGTTAGTAAAAGATGCCCATCACAGCAAGAGTACCGTCATTATAAGAAGTCATGATATACAGAAATTCTCTAACGACCATTTAATTTCCTTCTTTTTTTTTTTTTCTCTTTTCATTTCTTCTTGTACAATTGATGTGGGGTAGTTTTATGTTAAAAGAACGAAAAAAAAAAA
>NW_021639843.1:682947-684954 GCF_002087225.1 Trypanosoma theileri | reverse complement strand
CTTTCTTCAAGCAAAAACTCTTCAGCGAGCCGGAATAATGAGAAAGGAACATTGTAGTCTTTCATCAACATTCATGACAGCCGCATCATTATCAAACTCACCGCAATAGTTTGGAGCGGAGAAGATTGTTACTAATTGCCGACTCGCGAAGAAACCGTAGCCACGCTCCATGACTTGGTGGGCACGCACCACCAGGTCCATGTCTACCATGTCCAGGAAGTCGCCCACAATGTCCTCGCCGAAGAGATAACTCACACCGCGGTCACTCTCAAGAAATCCTTTCACTTCATCCTCAGGGTCGGCCCACAGTAAATCACACAAGATGCCACTATCCGGCACATCACAGGGTCGTTCTATCTCATTCACAGCAGCAAGAGACGTTAAATCAGGACTTAGTCCACCATGCATACAGATTATCTTTTCACCAACCACGCAGCATACCGGCATCGTATTAAACACATCAGTAAAGGCCTTGAAAAGCCTGATATTGTACCGTCGCTTCACATCATCGAAAAAACCATACATCTTGTTGATACTTGCACACTCGTGGTTGCCGCGGAGTAGGAAGAAATTCTCAGGGTACACAATCTTGTAACAGAAGAGAAGAGTGATGCTCTCTACACTATGCTTACCCCGATCCACATAATCGCCCAGAAATAAGTAATTTGAGTACGGTGGGTACCCACACTTCTCAAAAATGCGCAGCAAATCATAATATTGTCCATGAATATCACCACAGATACGCACTGGTGGTTTAATCTCTAGTAGCATAGGCTGGGACATAAATATATCACGTACTTCACTGAGAATAATTCGTATATCCTCTTCACGGATAAGAATCTGCTGTTGTGTGGCGCTCCCTTTTACAGTAAGTAATCTTTCCAGAAGACTCTGTACCAAGGTCATCTTGTTATATTTAGGCAGTTTTCTGATGGGGTTTTTGGCTTTTAGACCCCTCCTTGTTAGATTTTTTTATTCTACGTTAAACAAAAACAAAATAAAAACAAATAAATTAACAAACAAATATATGTGTTTGCTCCTGACACTACCTTTTTTTTATTGTTCTGAAAGGGGCCAAATGTGAGTAGAAAAAGAAGAAAGGGGTGGAAAAGTGGAATGAACTACCCAAGGATACACATTATAGTGTGAATAGTAGTAAAAATGGAACGGGTAAAACCCTCCCAGCACGTTGGGAAACGTATAGGAAAGGGGTGGAAGGGACTGATTAAAAAAGGAAAAATGGCAATGATTTAATTCCTATACATTCATATGTATATATATATATATATATAGATATAGAAAGAAGGAAAAATTAAGAACAATAAAGGAGAGGTTTTTGTACGGTGCATTGAGCCCCTCAAAAGCAAAGAAATACACCATTTCACTCAAGTAGCAACAACATAATCAATAAATTGAAGAAAGGGTGAAAAATGGAAATACAAATTGAGGTAGAAAACAAAAAAATAACACAAATAAATATATGAATCACAGTAATCACGCAATGAATAATAAATAATAAACATCATCGCAATAAAACATTTATGATTATTGACTAATTGCTCATTATATTTACTTGCTTTTCCATTCCACGTTCAACGCAAACCCACCCAATCACAAAAATACCAATGTCTCCGTATTACAAGAACCTCTTTTCTACAGTACACCCTCAACAAACCACTCTACTACACAGATAAATCACATGGGCATTACGGGCCTAAGTGTGAAAACGGAACACGGTAAAGCAGAAAAACAAAAAATACAGCAGTTCCAAGAAATCACATAATATCACACAAAAACAGTAAGAAAAAAAAAAAAAAAAAAATTTCTTTTAATGGAAGAAAAACAAGCTCATACACAATGTATTATGAGCTTCCACGGTACCTTTTGCGTGAGATAGATGGGGGGAGCACAAGTAATAACCTCCTAAAAAATACTACACACGTGCAAAATGCTTTCTTCAAGCAAAAACTCTTCAGCGAGCCGGAATAATGAGAAAGGAACATTGTA
>NW_021639843.1:679502-682335 GCF_002087225.1 Trypanosoma theileri | reverse complement strand
CGCCCAGAAATAAGTAATTTGAGTACGGTGGGTACCCACACTTCTCAAAAATGCGCAGCAAATCATAATATTGTCCATGAATATCACCACAGATACGCACTGGTGGTTTAATCTCTAGTAGCATAGGCTGGGACATAAATATATCACGTACTTCACTGAGAATAGTCCGTATATCCTCTTCACGGATAAGAATCTGCTGTTGTGTGGTACTCTTTTTTGCCGTCAACATCTTTTCCAGAAGAGTTTGTACGAGCACCATATTTAAATAGTTTTAACGGTATGGTACAGTAGTTTGCTTTGAGATTTTTAATCTCTTATTATAAGGAATGAACCCAAACGGAGTTTTTGTTCTCCTTTAATATGTACTATAGGGAGAAAAAGCGAGCAACGGAGAGGGGGGGGAAAAAAAGTATGTTATCTTCAGTAAATTGAATGAAAAGTTATGGTTTTAGAAGGGTTCAATAAATCCAATAAATTCTTTATTTAAATAAGAATAGCATTATCGTGCAAGAACAAAAAATGGAAACAGACACACATACACAAATAAATAAATAAGTAAATATGTAAATAAATAAATTATACATATATATATATATATATATATATACAGATATATTCATACTTTTGATGCCGTATGGCATTCATAGTATTATGGTTGTTTATGTCGGTACTTCAAGGGTTTTTTTTTTTATATATATTTCACGCATTTTATTCGTACTCTTCACGTTGGTAGTACTCACGCGGCGCGTGGACCTCGTTCGGGTCTATCCCAGGGGTATATGATAAAGATACAAGTAGGAATCGGGTAGTATTATACACAGAATGCCAAGCTCGTGTGTACCAGGGATTGACAGCATATTTCTTGTTAATTCGCAAAACCTTATCCTCATCGAATGGGGTTGGATGCTGTACCTTAAGACTAGTGGTCCCGGAAGTATTTTCGTCCAACTCGTCTATGGGTTCTCGTGTGCTATGGAGTCGTTGCTGTACGGATGCCGCGCGTGCCTTCAGTTCCTCACGGCGGAGGCGCATAATCTCTTCTTGTTCTTGTCGCTGTTGTTCTTCTATATGGTGCTTCCACTCATCCTGTCGCTGTAGTTCTTCAGTAATACTGTAGACCTCATCCAGCGTGGTGACAGCGGGGTGTTCAGTATCACTGTCACTGTGTGTGGAGGAATTGGAGTCATCATCATCTCTCTCTGTATGGGATGAGTGCTCCATTTCCATCCCCACATTTGGAAGTAGAGACATTTAATGTCTCCCCTCTTTTTTTTTTCTTCTCTTTTTTAGAGCTGAATGAAAAGTACGGTAGGAGATCGAAAAAGAGAAAGAGGTGTTGCAGGATCAGAGTAAAATGAGACAAAAGAGTAATAACAATAGCAGTAACAACAAGTCATAAAGACATGGATACCCAGAGTAGAAAAGCATGTCTTTCTTTCCCTGTGAAGATACCATAAATAATGGTTGTTGTTGTTTTTGTTGTTGCTTTTTCCCCCTCTCATCGCTTCCTTCCTTCCTTCCTTTCTTTCTTAAAATGTTCCCCCATGTTCATTTCCTTTTTTTTTTTTTTTTGTTTTTCCTCTTCCTTTTTTTTTTCCATTCTACTCATGCCGTAGAGCTTGTAAGAGACTATCTACATGCGCCAAGTCCACACCGTGTCGCATGTGACCCGCCACGTCCAGACGACTCCCAATCGAAGAACGGCAGAGCCCCACAGCGCGCAACACCACGTTAGCCAACATCTTCGCATCCACATCCCCATGGCGAAGCGAAATAAAGTGAATGGGATCCGATATTTTGTTATTTTTTGCTATTAGCATGCGCTCATTGAAAGTTGGGTACACTATACCACATACACGGAACAGGGTGAAGCGAAGGGGGGTATCACGCTGCATACAGAGTGTATTAGGAGTCCCATCATCGTTAAGAAGAAGACGCTCTTGCTGCCGTGTGGATTTTAAATAACCACGGGGATACAAAAACACTCTGCGGATCCACTGCAGTGGTGATATCCACGAGGGTCTGTTGAAGAGCGGTACAAACACCACGAGATGTGCATCCACAAGATTACACGCTTCTATAGTCTGACGTAACCCACCCACATCCACCTGCGCACAACCAGGAAGAAAAAACCTCGATAACCAGTTCCCGTTACTATTGCTATTATTGTTACGATTCTTTGCAGATGCCGTATAAAGTACAAGTGAGGCCTGCCGCACCGCATGCCGCACCGCCTCGGGAGAATTCACATCGCCCTGAAGAAGTTCCACTTGAAGTGGAGCAGCCGCACCGGGTCTTGTGTGATATGTGTAGCGCACAGAGGATCCAATACCTGGAATATCGTTATGGTGTTCTTCTGTGAACTCAACACCACTCGCAGCTCCACGTTCATTCATCGCGGTAAAAACAGACTTTGCATTGTTAAGATCCCGAGCAAGAACTGTTATACTAATACCACGCCTAAGGCACTGCTCTGCCACAAAGCGTGCAAAGAAACCAGTACCACCTATAAGGGTAACGGTAGAAAATGCTGCAGGTGAATCAAGATCCCTTCGCATATCTCTAGTGTTTTTCTGTGGGAAGCACATATAGTGACGTGCTGTCTCCAGCAATGAAGGCAAATCACATGATGTTTTTGCCGTTGTTGATGCACGGCCCCGCAAAATGTTCGCATCTTGGCGGGTACTTTCCTCCCGCATAACGCTGTAAAAAGGTGAGGCAACACTACGGATCACACGTGACTCCACCACCTCACTGAGTTCACATCGCACCATCTCCCAAATGCATGTAAACAGTCGCTTCTCGAATCGTGTGGGAAATGTGGGTGGGTGGG